>NC_141038.1:43480000-43615000 GCF_052040795.2 Danio rerio | reverse complement strand
TTTGAGTAAATTTGTGAGCGGTTGGTTGTCTGTGCGATAAAGATTTACATCAAATATAAGTTTATTGAGTTATATTATTCTAGAAGATTTAGTTAAAATGTACAATGTTTATTTAGTAACACTTTAAAACAATGGTCAGTTAATGTATTTATTAACATCAACAAACAATTAGTTATACGTTTATTATGGTATTTATTCATCTTCGTTAACAATAAGTTTACGTTTGATAACATTAGTTCATGTTAGTTCTTAACTTATTGTGCATTAACTAATATTAACGGTAATATGCTTTGAAAATATGCATTTTTATTCAATGTTTGACGTAATCTCAACTGAAACATAGTCAATAGTGTTTCGTTTTATCACAGCTTTGCCAATGAAAGTGGTTGAGCTCAAGCGCATCAAATGAAAAGCAAATAAGAAGTGTCTTGAAGGGGGCGGGGCATGTCAGATACTAGAGAGCATAAGATTTGTTATGATGTGATGAGAAAGTGTAGTGTGAGATGATGTGAAAAAAAAAATGTTGATCCATTTGGGCGGAGGTGAGAAACTACAAGCTTTACATGTTTATATTAGTTTTATATCTTATAAATGCAAATTTTGTCACTGTTTTTGGGCGCTCTAGCTTATAGACATCCTAAAAAAAACGAATAATACTGATACTAACATATAAAAAAATGTACTTTAATTTCATGTGCTTTAACAAGCACAAATTTAGATTTTAATAATCCATTAGTTAATGCTGAATTATGATTAATAAATGCTTTACAAGACTATTCATACTTAGTTAATGTTAAAAAATACATTAACATCCACTAATGGATCATTATTCTATTTGTTATCCATTTATTTTTCTGGCACACATTGTTGTTGTCTATTTAATCAAAATAACTGTAAAATTGTGGTCATTTTTAATCAAAATCTAATTATTTGCTTCCACTCTGGAATAGGGATGCAACGATAATAGGTTTTTGTTGTATGATTATAGGCTGAGGAATAATCAGTTTCACGGTTATCATGATTATAATGCTTTTATAAGTTTAGAAAGACTCCTCATACTTTAGTGCTGTTAATTGCTGCTCAGTAACCAATTAATACAGCACAAAATAATAATAAAAAACAAACAATAGTCCATTTCTCTCTTTGTGCTTAAAAATAGGTGAAATTATCTTTCAAATTAAAAACATTAATTATTACAAAGTAATAATTTTACATTGAAAATAAATTACAAAACAATTAATAAATAAATAAAAAAAAGAATAAATAAAAAATAGTATTTGTCTAATGCAGGGCTTAAAATTAACTTTTTGACTTGGTAGCACTGGTGTTCCTAACTTAAAAAATATAGAAGCACCCACCAAAAATGAATGAACACCAATAAATTGGCATATTTTTCACATACTGAAATTATTTCCAGTAATGATTATGAATATTAAAGCATTTGCAAATGGTAAATAGTGATAAATTATTTTTACACTTTGTTAGAATTGGTAATAATGGTAGATCCCATTTAAACTTATTGGCAGAAATTTGCACCTCAGTGTTGTATGTTTGCAATAAAAACAAAGTATAAGCAAGAATGATAAACATGTTTGTAATTCTGACTGGCTCATCCAGACACAAGTGGACGGAGTTAGTATAAATAGCTTTAATATTAGGGCAGTCTCTTTGCACTTAGTGTAATTTAAGTAATAATATAGTTATTCAGAAATCAGAATTATTAAACCTCCTTTGAAATATATTTTTTCTTTTTTAAATATTTCCCAAATTATGTTTAACATAGTAAGGAAATTTTCACAGTATGCCTAATAATATCTTTTCTTCTGGAGAAAGTCTTATTTTATGTTGGCTAGAATAAAAGCAGTCTTAATTTTTAAAAAAAGCCATTTTAAAGACAAAATTATCAGCCCCTATAAGCTATATTTTTTTCGATAGTTTACAGACCAAACCATCATTATACACTTATAACTTGCCTAATTACCCTAACCTTAATCTAATTAACCTAGTTAAGCCTTTAAATGTCACTTTAACCTGTATAGAAGTGTCTTGAACAATATCTAGTAAAAATATTGTTTACTGTCATCATGGCAAAGATAAAATAAATCAGTTATTAGAAATGAGTTATTAAAACTATTATGCTTAGAAATGTGTTGAAAAAAAATTGCTCTCTGAAAAACAGAAATTGGGGTAAAAAAATAAACAGGGAGGCTAATAATTCAGGGTGTTTAATTATTCTGGCTTCAACTGTAGATTCTTTTTCAAAAAGCATTTCCATTGTCATATGATTTTTTTTTTGCACTTCTCTTATTTCCTGTCCCAGGTAATTCCTCTGATTGGAGAATATTTGGTCTTCACTATGATCTTCGTGACACTTTCCATTGTCATCACCGTCTTTGCTATTAACATCCACCATCGCTCCTCTTCCACCCATCATAGCATGGCTCCCTGGGTCCGCCGTATCTTTCTTCACCACTTGCCTAGACTGCTCTGCATGCGTAGCCACGTGGACCGTTACGCCACCAGCGCTGGGACTCGAACAGGAGGACTGGGCTATGGGAAGAGTTTGAGTCAGGATACCAACCAGCTCGATGCAGAACACAACCTGCAGGCGGCCTTAGAGTCTATACGCTACATCACACGCCATGTGGTGAAGGAGAATGAAGTCAGAGAGGTAAGGCTGATGTCTTTAAAATATACAGTTAAAGGCTAAATTATTCACCCTACTGTGAAATTTGAATTCTTTTTCAAATGTTTTCCAAGTGATGTTTAACGGAGAGGAGATTTAACACATTATAAACTAGTTATTAAATAATAAAACATGTAATAACTAAATTTCTTTTGTCTTTGCTATGCTGACAGTACATAATGTTTTTCTAGTTAGTTTGCAAGATACTAGTATTCAGTTTAAAGAGCAAAGTAAATACTTTATTATTCATTAGGGTAACTAGGAGAGTACTGTAGCCAGTAGAAATTTTTTAAAAATCTTAAAATCCTCAATGAAATCAACTTTACTTTCCAAATAGTAGAGTATATGTTCACTTTAGAGTGACGCAGCAGGTAGTGCTGTCGCCACACAGCAAGAAGATCGCTGGTTTGAGCCTCGGCTGGGTCATTTGGTGTTTCCGTGTGTAGTTTGTATGTTCTCCCTGCGTTCGCGTGGGTTTCCTCCGGGTGCTCCAGTTTACCCCAGTCCAAAGACATGCGTACAGGTGAATTGGGTAGGCTAAATTGTCCGTAGTGTATGAGTGTGAATGAGAGTGTATGGATGTTTCCCAGAGATGGGTTGTGGCTAGAAGGGCATCCGCTGCATAAAAACGTGCTAAATAAGTTGGCGGCTCATTCCGCTGTGACAACGCCAGATTAATTAAGGGACTAAGCCGAAAAGAAAATGAATAAATGAATGAATGTGCACTTTATTATTTAGTAAACAATCTTCGAAAAATCCCTCTATAATTACTTTTCTTAACTTCTGGTCACATGGAATGCTTTTTGGATGAATGCTTTGAATGTATTTGTCCTCGAACCAAACCATTTACTAGAATCTTCTAGAAATATATTTTTTTCTGCTTTGCATTACTGTGTGTTTTGGTTCTGTCTGTGTCATTTGCAAATGATCCCTAATATTGCGTTTGCAAATGTCTGGCAAGTATCAAACTTAAAACCAACTTTACCGAGCTGTTTTTAGCCACTGTAGCTTATAGATATCCTAAAAATGAATAATACTGATGCTAACATCTAAAAAACTTTAATTTCATGGGGCCTTTAACAAGCACAACTTTAGATTTTAATAGTGCTTTAGTTAATGTTGAAATATGATTAATAAATGCTTTACAAGAATTCATACTTAATGTAAGTAATTACATTAACTACAACTAATGGACCATTATCCTAAAGCGTTCCCATTTATTTTGCTAGCACACATTGTTATTGTCTATTTATTAATTAACAGTTTATCAAAACAATGTTTGTTTTGGTAATTTTTTTTTTATAAAATCTTACCACTTGCTTCCACTCTGGAATAGCATTTCTTTATTGATGATGTCAGTTTGTGTGAAATTTTCTTAGCCACACCCCTTCCAACCATTAGTTTGCTATAAGTGAAAGATGAAAGAAGTGCAAAAATAAACCCCCCCCCCACTACTCAGTGTTCCATTTAAATGGAAAATACTTTATCATGTTGAAATAGAAGTCTGTAGCAACTTATTTTCATGCAGATTTTAACAACTTTAATTGTCATTCTGCAATTGTTGTGGGTGGCAGATTCTTTTGCTCACTTTAGAAGTCAAAATACTAGTTTATTGAAACTTTACACAGCAGTTTGACTTTTTAGGCTTTTTTTCACAGGTTGTCAAAGTTAAAGTTGATCTAAAGCAATTTCCAAAAAATTACAATTCTGTCATCCTCATTCGAGACAACCCTACATTATTTTTTCAAAATTCAGGACCATTTCAAGTGGATGTACACCATGACAGAAAAAAAAGTAGGTGGATGATCTCATCCTTTTATCTGAACTTCTGTTCTAATGTCAGTTTTATTGCTGAAATTCAATTTAATTTATCTTTATTTCTATAGCGCTTTTACAATGTAGATTTTGTCAAAGCAGCTTAACTTAGAAGGTATAGTAAATTGAAACAGTGTCAGTCCAATTGTCAGAGTTGAAGTTCAGTTTAGTGTGGTTTAACTTCACAGCTGAAAGTCCAAACACTAAAGAGCAAATCCATCGATGCGAAGCTCCACAAGTGCCAAATAAAGCAAGCGACAGTGGCAAGGAACAAAACTTCACTAATTGACGGAAGTGAAGGAGAAAAACTTAGAGAAAAACCAGGCTCAACTGGGCACAACCATTTCTCCTCTGGCCAAACTACCTGTGCAGAGCTGCAGTCTAGGCGCTGGAGGGCACTGCACGTCCATCGTCCACTTGAAATATATATATTGCAACTTTCTCCTCATTTAGGGTTATGATCATGCATGCAAAGTTTCAATTTGCTGATGTGTTTTAAAACATCCAAAAAAAAAAAAAAAAAAACTGCTCGTAAACTGTTTGTGTTCTGTTCACCTATTGTAATTCTTTATAGCAACACTACATTACCTAAATAGTGACATATCTTGGTTATAACTTTGTTATTTTAGTTATTCACTAGCTTATGAAGCCAAAACAGGATATTTTCCCAACTTATTTTGAAGGTAAAGTATGTTTTGCTAGCCACAAATGATAAAAATGGCCTATCGTTTTTTTTTTTTTATCAAAATCAAACCACTTGCATATAATTTTGCAACATAATTTTGGAAATAATTGAAAACGAATTCAAATTTCCCTGGGCAGCTGATAATTTCGCCTTCAACTGCATGTCTGCATGAGCTTTGATTTCTAATAAATTCTAATGTAATATCTCATTTCAGGTTGTTCAAGACTGGAAGTTTGTGGCCCAGGTTCTGGACCGGGTTTTCCTGTGGGCCTTTCTCTTAGTATCACTACTCGGCTCTGCTCTGCTTTTCATCCCTGTTATCTATAAATGGGCCAGCATCATTGTTCCCAGCTATGCTGAAATTACTAGCTAAACTACACGAATGTATACACTTCCAAACCTTTTGGCTTGAATAAAGTTTTTTGCATTATTATAGCATTTATTACTGTAGTCTTCAAAACATCTATGCAAATTGTGGCAATCATGCGCTGTCATTTAAGATGTAACATGCTGCATTCTATTCTCTGTTGTATGCTGATTTCATTATATTAAAGTTTACAATAAAAATATGTAGTGTTCTTTGTGAAAAGATCATTTGTATCTCAGAGATTTTTCTTTTGAAAAATTTAAAGTATAAAAGAAAATTTGACTTGTCTGGTATTTAAAGTTGTATTATTTTTTTCTTAAACAATAAATAAAAACACATCTCTACCTAGCACATTAAGCTAGCAAAAGGAAACTGCTAATCATGTGATGCTTTTTAAAATGCATTCTGCCAATGTACATTTAAGAATTTTGTAAGTAGTAATAGGCCAGGAGATTCTTGGCTACTACTTTTTGAAATTGCCTACTACTTGGATCTTGTACCATTTTCTACATTTCATACAAGGTAGGGAAATATGCAATTTTGAATTCATCATTGGTTCTGCTGCCCTAAAATGTTAGCAAAAGACTTTTAGTGGTCAACAAATGCACTGGAATCTTAGTGAATACTTGCTTCACAGACATTAGACATATATTCACATAAAGCTTTAAATCTGTACTTTTAAATGAACCAAGTGCACTTGAAAAAGTTTTGTAATCTGTATGAAACGAACGCGAGGTACAGTCCGTCCTGTCAAAAGCACACCACATGGGAGCAACTACTGAAATGCCCACAAACTAGTAAACAAAGAGTCATTGTCATTTCTGGAGGAGATTCCTTATCAACACTAAGTTGTGAATTACTTCAGAAGACCAGTGCGATCTGACGATTGTTATCCAGAGGATGATAATGTGTAGAACCATAAATGAGATTGTTGTCGTGATCTCATTGCTTTTAAGTGCGCATGCGCATTAGCTTTGACAACCTGAAAATATGCAGATTTACTTTGATTCGAACATTTAGAAACTAAACTTAAGAGACAGTTGATGTTTAATTTCATTGGTGGTTCCAAAAATGTACAGTAATGTAGTCGTAAGCTTGACAAACTGTTTTGGAGAATTTGATGTTTCCCCATTCAGACAGAATGCCCAAGCATACTACCCGAGAGGCGTTTCAAAGATGGTCGGTGAGTGAAATGACTTGCCTTAACGGCACTTTGGCAGTACGTCCACGTTCCATTTATACTACTGACATGCATACTCTTTAGCAGGGGTTCTCAACTGGTTTGGCCATGGGACCCACATTTTTACATGGCCATTAAGCCGTGACTCAAATTTTTAGGAACTATAATACAATTTTAGGAATTATAATTCATTTGTATTAATTTGTTAACACACAAGAAGTGCCAGATAAATCATAAGAACATCACCAATGATATTTTTTGCTGCCATTTAACAAAATGTATCGAATTATAGAAATATTACAAAGTAAAAATGACAAATACTGTAAACAGTGGATAGGGGAAGGAAAGGTTCAGTTACCAAGAACTAAACAGTTAATAAAGCATGTTGTCTGGTTTCTAAATGTCTTTTTAATTAAGAAGGTTTCTTGCTCTCTTGTGAGAGGACCTCACTACTTATGGCACACTGAGGCTTTTTTGTCATCAATATATGTAAAACCATACTTTACATATTTGGGGTCGTACTTGCGATTTAATATATTTGTTGCTTTAATTAAATTAAATTTCACATGTCAAACGGTAGGGTTGTCGTGGAAGCATTTCAAAATAAAAGTCAAAATAAGTAAAAAAATGTAACTTTTGTTGTTTTTTTGACCACACACTCCGCGACCCACTGAAAATGTTCCCGTGACCCACCAGTTGACAAACACTGCTCTATAGAACGTACTTTTCTAATGGCCGAGTAGTACGTTTAAATTCGAATGCAGTACCTACTGAGTAGTAGGCGATTTCAGACACAGCCATACGCCTATACATATGTTTTCTTCTTCGTTTTTTTTTCTCCTGCGACAGAAAGAGATATTTTTTATCATAGATCTTTAATGAATTTCAGTCACATCAGTCAGTCATAATGTAGCTTTGCATAGATCCTGCAGCAGCTTGTTAATGTGATATAGGATTTCACTGAATCATTTATTTTATTAAAATATTTTTTAGAAAAATAAATAAATAAAAAGAAAAAGAAGAAATTAGCCACATGGTTTGATTAGACTTGGGCTGGCCCTGGGCCCTGACCCCTTTAAACTTCACTGGTTCCACTGAGTGCAACAAAAAACAGCCTAATGAGAAAGACCCAGTGTTCCCTATTTACCAGTCCATCCCAGCCAAAAACAATGTGTTTATTTCATTGTGTTTAAGTAAACATAATTACACAGCCTAAGTGAGTACTTTGAAACAACATGAATAACGCTCAACAGACAAATGTGAGTGCATTTTGCTCAGCTTCTTTTTAATAATTTATTCATTACTTACAAGTAATGCTTCACCGTGGTTCAAGGGTTAACTGTCTGTTATCCAAATTCCAGTTCCTCCCTCCGCAAACATTCACTCAGTCTCAGCAAGCTCACTGGCTTCATCTAAGGGTAAGAGGACATTTTTATTAAATAAATTAAAAATGTAGATTATTTTTTAATATTGTCTGTTCAGAAATTTCATCACTATTGAGAGGTGCTTTTCATAATATTACTGTATTAGTGTTTTTAGGTTCTTGTACTCCCACATCTTCTGAACTCTTCTTTCACATCTCTGTTTCTTCCTGTTTATAGTAACAATTTAAGTTGTACTTCAGGTAACTTTATGACTACATGGAATTCACTTTTTGGAGATACTTTAGTGACTGGCAACTGTTTAGGTGCAAAAACTAAATAGTAATCCGGTTAATTCTGGTTTTTAATGTCTTAAAGAAAAAAAAAGTTGTATTATCTGTGTTTTCAAGGGTATTAAAATAATATGAAGAATTAAATCAAATGTTTCTTGTAGTGTAGCATAGGCGAGTTATGTTAATCCTAGCCACCAACTTCAGCAAACAGATCTGCAAAACAATGAGCTCATTTGAGATGACAAACACCTCGCCTTGAATGTAGATGAGAGTAACTGCCTACAACCAGAGACCAAGGAGACGTACAAAAACTAAATAAAGCTGTCAAAAGATCAGCTTATCATAGCGGACAAAAATTGTGAGAAAATGCAAAAAAAAAAAAAAAAAAAACTATTTTTTGATTATAAAAAGAATAATAATAATAATAAAAACTTTACATTAAACTGCAACAATGACTAAAAATGCTGCATTTTGCATGTCATGTTAAATGCCCCTTTAGTGGTAGATGATTTCATCCCCGTGACTGTATTTGTTCCGCAGAGATATTGCTCTCAATGAGATTGCTAAAACAGAATTGACCTCAGGGAATGAGATTGGTAAAAGGTAAATGACCCAGATCCTCCCCAACCTAGGTGGACAGATAGTACTGCCCTAAACTCACACCACTGGTTGACACAGTGTTGCTGTTGTACTCTAAAAGACATTTTGTATTCAAAATCTTTATTGAAATATAATTAATTAATAATAATAAAAATCCTCCTTCCCATTGAAAGTCAGAAACTTTTTTGACACAAGATAAGGTGGAAAAACTGTTGCCACAATTACAATGTTTAAGAGTCCCTCACAAAGAGATTAAAGGATTAGTTCACCCAAAAATTTACACCTGTTGATAATTACTCACCCCTTTTGTTGTTACGAACCCCTGAGACAATTGTTCATCTTCAGAACACAAATTAAGGCATTTTGGATGAAATCCGAGAGCTCCCTAATCATCCATTAACATCAATGGTCACAACTCATTCAAAGTCCAGAAAAGTACCAAAAACACACCATAGACCAAAGGAATATTGCACATAGTTAGTTTGGGTTTATACCCTGATAAATTCATTTAGTTTGAGCAAACACAACAGTTTTCAGCCGCAATGAGGGTTGGTTCTGATAGTAACCACATGGCATGTGTTGCACAAAATAAGCAGAACAAACTAACTCAGAACTAACTCAATCTAAAAAAAAAAAACAAAAAAAAAAAAAACAACTCAGGAGTTTCCCACCTCAGAGTAACTTAACTCAGACTTAACCTCCTTATTAAAACAGACCCCAGGGCCCAGAATGCTTGACATTGTCAAATAAGGGTTTAACCTTGAGTTCATGATTAACTGTGGACTGCATGACAATCACATGACACAGACAGAAGGAAGATAGAAACACTGCAGATTAAGCAAAAGTTTGAAAATCAACTTAAAGCAAATATTATTATATAGATGTAGATCAATCAACTGATAGTAATAATGTTGGATCACCAATAGCTCAAGATTCAGTCATTTTAAAAGCTTTATGTAATAAAGCAAATCCATATGTGAATATTTAAAAATAATTTTTAAATCTAAATCATTATTAATGTTAATTGACAATTTAAAACTATATATATATATATATATATATATATATATATATATATATATATATATATATATATATATATACATACATATACATATACATATATACATATATATATATATATATATATATATATAATATATATATATATTATTTATAAATTTTTTCATTCAAATATGAGTATTAATAATTATAATTCACAGAATTGCCATCAACTATTAAAAGCAAAAGATAAAAGATTTGGACTCTAATATGCCTTTAGTGTGAAAGGCTTTAAATTGCATGAAATGTCACTTTACTCGCGACTGATTGACTATAAAACCTGCAGATTTTCTTGTAAGAAAAAACACAAGCTGACCATCTTATGCTTCGTGTGATTGCATGTCACACTTTCAGGTTCATGCAGTCCAGAGTTAATTATAAACTCTGGGTTAAACCAAGATTTGTTAAGTTTATTTTTAAGCTAATTTCGAGTGGATCACGTGCTTATGATTGAACACAGCTGGTCCAGCATTAGCTATTATATTATTTACAAATTAGATGAATCCAAACACACATAAATACCAAGATTTTCTTACCGTTGTCATCTTTATCTCGAAGAATCAGCCCATCAACCCTTACTCCGTTTCATAGATTGTTCCAAGACAGGGCGGCGAAGCGGCTCAGTTGTTAACAGCGGTGCCTCACAGCAAGAAGGTCGCTGGTTCAAGTCCCGGCTGGGCCAGTTGGCATTTCTGTGTGGAGTTCTCCCCATGCTCGTATGAGTTTCCCTTAGATACTTCGGTTTCCTCCCACAGTATAAAGACATGCAGTATAAGTAAATTGACTAAATTGACACATTCTATAAGTGTTTTAGTACTGGGCAATTGCTGCCTAACCATGTGATGGTGTAGTTGGCAGTTCATTCTGTCGTGGCAAGCCCTAATAATCAAGGAATGAGCAGAGCGAACAAATTCGGGGAACCTCTTGAGACATACCTGAGATCACACTCTCCTCTCTCCTGATGAAACGGGAGGGAGCCCCAGGCTCAAGGCTCTCTCTTGGGACAGCATGCCAAAAATGCTTCATTATCAATCAGCAGCTAAGTGTAAACTCTTGAAATAAAATTTATATCAAGCATTTTGAAACCACTTATATTTAATCAGGTTGGATGTGGTCTGGGTTTTTCTCCAAGTTTGTTCAACTCATTTTTTTGCATTTTTGTCGTAGTTAATTTTACTAAATACCGTTAACATCAGCTTGACTTGCAACATAAATATCAAACAAAGAATTCGAACATAATATAAGAATTAAAACTGTTCTTGCATTGTTTATTTAAGGAATCCAATGGATCTAAGAGGGTACTTCAACAGGATTGGGTTTACTGGCCCATATGACAAACCTGACCTGGATACTTTACGCACCATCCACATGCTGCATGTGATGAAAATTCCATTTGAGAACTTGAGCATCCACTGCGGAGAGAAGAACACGACAGACCTGAACATCATCTATCATAAACTGGTGAAAAGCAATCGGGGAGGCTGGTGTTGTGAAAACAACCTCCTGTTCTCATGGGTCCTAAAGGAGATGGGTTACAAATACACCACACTAGGCTCTAAGGTGTTCAACAAGTTCCAAAATGATTTCTATCCCGTTGACTCTCACCTCATCAACATGGTAGAGATTGATGGGAAGTTTTACCTTACAGACGTGAGCTATGGAGTGTCATGCCAACTGTGGTATCCTTTAGAGATGATCTCGGGTAAAGATCAGCCACAGCCTCCCGGAGTATTCCGGCTCCTAAAAGAAGGGGTGAGGTGGACTCTGGAGAAAACGTCAAGAAAGCAAGTGGTCAAAGATAAGGCCTATGCTAATTCCAGCCTCATTGACAAGCGCCTGACGAAAACAATGTACAGCTTCCCGTTGACACCTCGTGCTAAAGAGCATTTCGTAGATACGCTGGATTGCCTGCAGACTAGTCCCGATTCTAGATTTGTGCTGAAGTCTATTTGCTCCCTTCAGTTACCTGAAGGCTTCAGAGCTCTGATCGGGTGGACTTACAGTGAGATCACCTACAACCCAGAGGACGACTCTGACATGGTGGAAATGAAGGAAATCCCTGATTGTGAAATAGAGACTGTGCTGAGGGAGAAGTTTAATGTGGTGTTAGTTAATAAGCTCACTCCTAAAAACAATAAAGCAAATTATTGCATGTAATACTCAACAGAACAGTACTATTTTACACTTTTATTAGTTAATACTTAATTTTGATAGTCCCCCTTGATGTTATGTTGACTATAAGTAAATTAGCAACTATGAGTCTACTACCTGTCATTAGAATTTTAGTAGACTGATTAATATCTGCCAACATTTCTTTTGGCAAGTTAGTCCCACAGGAAATGAAATCAATTGTAACTTTAGCAATGGGTTTTTGGGGTAGGTCAACCAATGATATGTTTTTAACATGATAGATCACCTTCCGACTTCAATGTGAAAACAATCATAGTCACTTTATATTGAAGTTTCTAAACTGAAGTTTCCACTTTAAAGGGTCTTTGGAATTAAGTATTTTCTAAGGGTACAGCTGATGGACACTTAAAGCAAAGTTAATTTGGGGTAATCTGGGGTCACCAAACCTGTTCCTGGAGGGCCGGTGTCCTGCAGAGTTTAGCTCTAATGCTTTTCAAACACACCTGAACAGGCCAATCAAGGTCTTACTAGATATACTTGAAACTTCCAGGCAGGTGTGTTGAGGCAAGTTGGAGCTAAACTCTGCAGGGACACCGGCCATCCAGTACAAAAATTGGTTACCGTATTGCATTCAAACATGTCCTATTTGAACTCTTCCAAAGAATTAGGGCAGGGGTGTCCAAACTCGGGAGCCAGTGTCCTGAGTTTAGCTTCAACACACCTGCCGGGAAGTTTCTATATCTAGTAAAGCTGCGGACACACTGCATTTTTTCCTCCCATAGACTTCCATTCATACACACGCGAATGCATCAGACCGGAAACGCAAGGTCGTGCATCAAGTTTCGCAGATCGCTGTGTTGGAAAGTTCAAGCTTGGTGAACTCTGACCTGCGAAATTGCATCACTTGAGTGTGTGAGACCATGCGAAGATCAAAACATGCCCTCTATTGACAGAAATTTAAAATATGGAGCAATTGCTGGCTTTTTAAAATGTTTAATTATTTTGTTTAATCCCAACCCTTTTCGTAGCACCGTACGACAGAATATCGAATGCTTAAACTTCAGTCTGACCACATCTTAAGAGCTTGATTAGCTGGATCAGGTGTGCTTGATTAGGGTTGGAGTTAAACTCTCCAGGACACCAACCCTCTAGGACAGAGTGTGGACACCTCAGGATTAGGGCATAGGGATGAGCCATTCTGAATGAAACACAATTTAAAAATACCTTTCAGAGCAGGGTGATCCAGTACAATAGGAACAAAGTACTACTTATATAACAAAAACACAACTTTGATTACAGTGTCCTCCAATATTCAGGTGATGCCGTTGATGAATACATTGCTTATATTCAATCGCATGATTATTTTCAGTGCAGTTTCTACAGCTGGAACAAATGCAACAAGAAAAAAATGGCCCCAAGGCAAATCGTTCTCAATGACCACCCAAACAATGGTGCAGAAGTACATAATCTTAAAGCTTTAACTATAATCTCTACTATAATCTGAGAAATCTCTTACAATTAAATATAGTCAACAGAATGTTTAGTGTAAAAATAAGTAAATATGTGCAAATTAAAGTTACTTTCAATTAGAAAACAACAATCAATGGAGAAAAATACTTATGGCTGCCAAATGTTGTAGTTAAGACATCTACCACCAGAGGCTGACAGTGGCATGACAAACAGGCAACAGAACGACCAATTACTTGTTTATAAACATAATAATAGGACAAGAAAAGTTACTGTGAAAGCCTATGAATTTTTATGTTATGATATATGATAACTGCAGCAGTGATTCTTAGTCTCAGCTTTGCTAATGATTAAGTATGTGTGTAGATTAGCAATGATTTCACATATATTTAGTGGTTGATAGAAACCTGCTCTAAAAAGTTTAATGTACATGGATTAAATAAAACTCAATTGTTTGTGCAAACTTTGTTTTTTTGACTATTTTGTCTTTTTTTGTTTAATGTCATTGGTTTTATTTATAAAATGTTTTAAACTTTTTTTTGTGTATGAATTAGGTTGGCATTTAATGTATGCAAAATCCAGGTTCAATTACTCCATAAAAACAGAATCTAATTAAACTTTTACCTCATTACCTGCTAATAGAGGCTGTAAATGATTGCTGAGGGCCCCTGATGAAATAGCACACTGATAATTCAAATAAGTTACCATTTACAGGTCAGGTTAACAATATAAAATCAGCAGTTTTAAGCTTCAAATAGTAGTGTTACTCTTGATAAAAACATAGACCTCAACTTTTTCACTAATCTTGATATTTCAGATTAAAAAGTAAATAATTAAAGAGCCTCAAGTGAATTATTAAGTATTAACAAAGGTGTGTGTATATATATATATCTAAATAATAAACCATGTACAAGTACTGTACAACAACCATCACGCAAATGTCAATTCAAAATGGTTGTGGTTGAATTCTACTGCCTTAATATTATAAACAATATAATAAATGTTTCTCAAATATTTTTGGATATTTTTCTTTATTGTCAATAACCCATTGAAATTAAACATTATACATTCTGATTTAAAACAAACAATTATAATCAAACATTTCATTTGCATTTCATTGCAAAAATCTGATAAAAAAAAAAACAATCAAAACATTTGGGGTGTTCGAATGAAAATTGGCTTAATCAGATGTTTAATTACGTTTGGAGCTAAAGTGTGTAAGACATTGGTCCTCCATGAACAAATTTACACATCACTGCCTTAAAGGCTATTAAGCAAATGTATAAAAGGAGTCAAGCTTCTAAAGCTGATAATTTTATGGTGGCAAAACAGGATTTTGGACATACGTCAACAACTGAACAGCACACTTTAAAAGCGTGATTCAGTTTGAAATGAAAAGAAAAGTGATCTAAGAAGAAAAATAATTTAATTAGAATTAGAAAAATAATTTTAAAAGAATTTAATTCTCTGGACATAAGTGCAATAAAAGGCCACATGATTAAAAAAATAAAAAGAAAGTAGATAAACATGATCAGGAAAGGCATGAAAAACAAGAAATGCTTTTCATAACATAGCACCAAGGTCAACAATCAAATCTTGTCTTTAGAAGTGTGCTTCAGTATGAAATTAAAAGAAAGTGTTCTCATGTGAAAAAAATTATATATAATGTTGAATTCTGTCTGCTGAATTCTCTGAACAATAGTTTGATAATGTGCCAGAAGATTTAATACAATAGAAAGTAGATGAAGATCATTCATTTTCTCAGGCAATGTAATAAATTCAATAAATTAATGAGGAAATGCTTTTCATTACATATTACACAAAACAATCAAATGTCATCTTGTTTCTTAATTTCAGTCCTCACACCCTTTACTACTCTTCACATGTTGTATGTTTCTCTTATTAGGTGTTTGTTGTGACCATATATATATATACACACACACACACACACACACACACACACACACACACACACACATATATATATATATATATATATATATATATATATATATATATATATATATATATATATATATATATATATATATATAATCCACCATGATGGAGCATGTGCCTTTTTAAGGCATTTTACTTTGCGATATGCAAACTGAAATGATATTTGTATATTATGGTCACACTTCTCTAATAAGCGTCAGTCATTAGAGTGTAGATCTAGGGAGCAATGAACACTATAGGGAACCTACCAATCGCACCACACTTCACACATGGAGCTCTATTCTGAACTTGTCTGAATCAGTGTTTAAATAAATATGCAGAGCAGTTAAGTGCAAAGACTAAAGCTAATCTCTCACTCAGTTTTCCGTTTTCTGCTGCAGCACTTAATGCACACATATCGAACTACATAAAATATGGAGAAGATGAAAATCAAAACAACTGCAATCAGTGTAACTGCAACATCTACGGAGTGATAGGAGTACCAAGGCATTTTGTAGGATTCAGTACGAAGATGAGCAGCACCTTTGTGCCTCATTACAAACTCAATCCAGAAGATGGCGCTGTCCAACGGTTTGACTGGCTTGTCTAGGTGCAATTGAGAGAGCTTCTGCATATTCAGCCTGTAGGATGGATTGTTGATTACTTCCTTTATTGCTGCATGCAGTGTGTTTTCACCTAATTCTGCAAGGGAGACTATCTTGGCTCCACCTCTTGCTTGTAATCGAATGAGATTGTCATACTGGTCAAAAAAGAAAGGAATTCCAACCACTGGAACACCATGGTACAAAGCTTCTTGAACCCCATTGGTTCCACCATGCGCAACAAAGACTTTAGTTTTTGGATGTCCTAGAAGATCTTTCTGTGGCATCCAGTCAACTAATAATGTGTTGTTGCCCAAAGTAGATGGCTTCTTTCCAGTGTATCTCCAAATAACCTTTTGAGGCAACCGGGCAAAAGCAGCAGCTATTTCTGCTGTTACATCTTCTGGCAATGCACTAATAAATGTACCTAAAGACATGACGATGACTCCATGATCTCCAGAACTCTGCATGAAGTCTTCCAGATCATGTGGAAGGGGCTTTGCTGGAGTGCACTGGAAGCCACCGGTGTAGATGATATTTGGCATTGTCGGACGTGGAAATTCAAAAACAAAATCAACCCTCATGAGCCATATATCAGCCCCCTGCAGAAGTTGATAAAAATCTACAGGTGGATCGAAATATTTATCACAAATTGCTTGATACTGTGGCAAACTAAAACGGCTGTATTTAATATCATTTGTGAAATAAAAGATTATATTTTTCACTCTTTGGAAAAAGCTCATTCTGTCTGTGTTTCCAGATCCTGTAATTGGGATGTAGGACATTGGCGAGGGAGCTATGTTAAAGTGTCCATCTACAGTAGTAGTCCATCTCACATTATAGACCATGGGTAACTTGAGTTTATGAGCCAGAATGATGCCCATACCCCATACTGGATCAGTGAGCATCAGATCATACTGCTTTTCCTGTAGTGTTTTCAGAATTTCCTCACTTTCGAATATGCTCGTTGTAATATCGCATACCATTTTAGTCATTTCATAATTGTCTATAACTGAATCAAAAAACAACTTTACAGTGCTCAGCCAGGAGCTTTTTCCTCTTTCATGGTTGATTACTTTGGAGATCATGTCGTCTACAAATTCTTCGTCCATTCCTTTGGATTGTGGTATGGTTATGGAGTTGTAATAATCAGATTTCTCCTTGACATACCAGCTATTGGTGTTACGTATTACATCAATGCTATGCCCTTTTCCATGTAAAGCCTTGATGAGGATGTCCATGTTCAACCAGTGACTTCCCTCCAAAGGCACCACCAAGATTTTGCCACCATCGCACAGAAATCCAAAAAGGGGTATGATTGTTATCCAGAGTGAGACAGAACAAAGGTTCTTAAAAAGTGGTGCCATCTTGCCTGTAAAGGTAAAAGTAAATGTATTATATTAAACTGTTAAATAGTATTTCTGTAGTTAATTTTCTTTGGTAATGTTGTCGATAGTGCTCTAACACACAAAGCACTAATAAAATAAAATAAATTATATACAGGTAGACTATAGCCTAGTGTATTTTCAACAAATTGTATGAATGTCTTGTAAGTAGGCATGGGACGCTAACCGTGTACAAGATATACTGCGGTTTAGAAAAGTCAAGGTTTTAAAACCGTCAAAATTTTCTGCTATACCGTTCCTGAGGTATAATATATTGTATTTACATTTTTTTGTTTTTAGGACAACATAATGCCTATTAGAAAAGATATGCAATTTCAAAGATGCCGTTTTAAATTGTAAAAAAAAAATGTGTTTTTAAAACAAATGAAGACAGCAGAAGTCTATAAATGTTTTTAAATTATTTTGCTCGACATGTTAACGGCTCCAAATTATTTAAATTTAAATTGTACAAATGTTTCCCCTATTAAATATATTGTTTAAAGGGGAAAGAGGTTTTGTTTTTTTACCCAGACATTGAAAAATAATATATTTTAGAGCAGTAATCTTAACACAGTGATACTGTAAAACCGTGATATTTATATCCAAGGTTATCATAACGTCAGAATCTTATACCAGCCCATGCCTACTTGTAAGCAATCATTATAACGATTTAAACAAAAAATAAAAAAGAAATATTACACAATTTAATTACACAAATATTAAGAATCATTTAAAAATGTACACAGTTTAATTTATCATTTAACCTTCATTACCTTACAGATATGACAAATAAAAAAAAAAATGAAACAAAACTTCTTTCCCTATTTAATGTTCATTGTTAACTCAAGGATGTATAACGGCAACCAAAAATCCTTTTTTTTGTCTATCTAAAGTAAATTTTCTGTAAAACTGCAATGTGTTCAAGTCAATAAAACCATCACTACCCATGAAACTGGTGCAATATATCAATTATCAAAACAAAAATTGATGCAAGTGCAAAAAATAAGTGTAGTTCTTTCCCTGGTCTCAGCTGTTATACCACGCACCCCCAATGAACATGTGGCTGAATGTCTGACACATATGGCACTTTTATGGAAATTTTTCAGTAGATTTTTAATCATCCTTTGGTTTAAATACAGAATTTCCAAGAGTGCAGTATTCTTAAACAATCTGCACGGAAACAAGTTTAAACTAATAAAAAAAAAAAAGCTGTGATGACAAAGCTCATTAACACATTTATATTAAAAGCAGCATTCTTAACAATGCAAGACTCACATCCTGTTTTTTTTTTTAAATGTCCAATTGTGTGCTTGAGGCACTTAAATATAATCTAAAAGAGAAATTTAAGTTTTTTTGCCATCTGGTTTGTCATAATTTTTAGTTTCCTTAAAGATTCAATCTTATAACTAACACCACCGTGTATGCGGGTCAAAGTTGAAGGACAGACTCAGACACAGTGGATAGACATTTCAACCTGATCTCACAAGAAAACAAGTATTTTACGTCTTGCCAGTTTAATGGCTAATTCGTACGAGTTAAGTTATACAAAAATTTAAGACTTTAAAAAGGAGGCGTGGCACCCAACCCCACCCCTAAACCCAACCGTCATTGGGTAATGAGAAAATCGTACTAAAATATACGAACTAGATTGTATGAATTGATACGAATTAGCCATTGCCAGGGCCAGACGGAATCTGCAGACGTTTTTTGCTATTTCTGCTGAGAAATTTGGTAAAAATTTGCGGATTTCTGCTGAATTATTTTGGGAGTATCCAGCGGAGTATCATAACCAAAACCTTAATATATGACATAAAAAGTAATAAATTACTGAATTAAAACTGAATATATTTAGAATCACACATTTACTCAAGAAAATAAACAGAATTAATGATGGGGTAAAAATCTGCTGAAAATCTGTGGAATTCTGCATGCGCAGATTCCTTGTGGGCCTAGCCATTGCTATGAGATAGCGTTGAACATTTAGTGGAGTGTCTAGTTCTGCAGAACCAAAAGAGTGGCAAGATACACTCAAAAAATGACTTTTGCTGCTTGTTTAAACTACTCAATTAAAATGAGTTGAAACAACACAAGTCTTAAGGCTTTTTAGGACAACTTGTTTTATGTTCAACAATTGTTTTATGCTCAATCCACTTAAATTTGTAAAAAATAATAATAATAATAATAATAAGTTAACTTAATTTGTGGTGGGAGAACATGAAGGAAATTTGTGGAGCCGAGCATTTCTACAGTGTATTGTCAAAACAGATGTGTTGTATTGACATGACTGTTAGTGAAGTGCACAGCATTGTACAAGAATGAGAGTAATAGCATTTATAGTTTAATATCTGGGCATTTTAGTAAAAATATCTTCTGATACATTTATTAATCAATGATTTACCTCTCCTGCACACTCATCTGTTGCTGTGAGGATAACTTTGGTGATGAAGAGTAATTATCAGTTTGACTAAACGCTGGGCTATTAACCATATGTGTGGTTCTCTTCATAAATATTTTAACCCACCTGATGTCAGCAATCATGTATATGCGCTTATACTCACAACTTTTTATGATGGCAATTAAAAAAAAATCACAATTTCTGTCAAACAGATAAGAGTAAGCCATTGTTCAAAATGGTAAACCTTTTTTTTTTCATTTACTTTACACAAATATTTGATTTTATAAAACAGAAAACTAAAGGTTCTCATTTTTTTTACGACAGTATGTGTGATCTTTATGTAAAAATGCATCACCAAATTAAGAACTGAAAGTCAGAACAATATATATATATATATATATATATATATATATATATATATATATATATATATATACATTTTGCTGACAAAATTAAAACAGAATATACATCTGACAACAGATTTCAATGACAAAACAAATAGATCTGAAACATTTACTGGTTCTGCAGATGGCATTAGAAAAAAAAAAAGTAAATTATTCTAATAAAAACAACTAGTGGCGTGTCTGACTTCTATCAAGACAATAAATAAAAAAGAAACACATTGGCTGAACTTTGACACCTATACTAAGCAGTTAAATCACTTTAAATTTAGCCAATATTGCTAATGCTAACTCCATACTCTCACAATGAACATAGCTTCATTGCATTACGAACATGCAAAACGGTTCATAAAAAATATAAAAAGATCAGTTTGATGCAGTAACGTTAGTTTATTCGCTTACACGTGACCAATGCATCATGGGAGATAACGTTCATCTCATTTCCCTTCTGATACAATAAGCAAAGAATTGTTTGATTAAATTTTTACAACATTTGTTTAAATACTTCGTTTACTTAATAAATAGTCATTTAAATCAACACTCACTGTCAGCTTCAGATCCTCTAGCAGACTTGGAACTCAACAGGATTCACTCGCAAGTGACAACACATGCTGGGAGAAGAAAACACATTGAAGGCGGGGGAGGAGTTACACTTGCAGCTTCCCGTAGCGAAGCTCACGTGGTGTTTGCTGACTTTATGACAGAGGTGGATTAGATAGACTTTTATCAGAAAGGAGGTTAGAGAATTACTTTCCATAAAGTCTTTAAAGTTCTTTGTTACTGCTTAATATAAAATGATCATGTTTAAAAGATAGAATCGAAAAATGAAAATAGGAAACATTTCAAAGATCAAAATATTACTTAAAACCAACTGTTTAAATATACCTAAACAAAAACTATGAAAATGGTTAAACTCAAGGTTATTTGTTCTGCGCCTTTATATATTTTATATATACTTTTCATTTATTTTCAATTATGACAATAGGAAAGCTTGTAGTACCCCGGATTAATAAAGGTACTAAGCCGAAAAGAAATGGAAAGCTTGTAGTTTTAACACCAGGGTTATAATAACTGGCATATGCTTCTGTTTGTTCAGTTCTAATAAGGGCCTATTTATCTAGGCAGGCCAATTCTATAAATAACCAAACTCATTTAGCATTAGACCACAATGATTTTTTTTAAAATACACTGAGCAGATGGCAGTTTGCAACAATGTTTACTGTTAATATATATATATATATATATATATATATATATATATATATATATTTTTTTTTTTTTTTTTTTTTTTGCACATTTGAAATCTGATACTGATATCATTTGTACAGAAAAAGTGTTCAGCATTCTCTCAACACTGACTACTTTTATACACTTGCTAAGATAAAAAAAAAAAAAAAAACTATTACACAAATAATAATTTGACTCAGTTTCCAATTAATGGCTCATTTTCTCTGAGTGGTATGGTTTGGTTCGGTATGCTTTTAAGGCCGTTTCCACTGTCAAAGAGAACCTAAAAGCAACCGTACCATACTACTTTTTAGGGTGCTTTCATACCTACACTTTTGTTTCGGAACGTATCTCGTTTGCCCAGTTAGCACGGTTCGATTGGCATATTTGAACAGGGCAATCGCGCTCTGTTCCACGCCAAAGTAATCGCTCCGAGATCGCATGAGTGAGGTGGTCTCGGCTCGATTGAAATGAACCCTGGAGCGATCCGATCCAAGCGCGGTTATATCACAGTGTTTTATGGATATGTAATAGGCTTACGGCTATATGAAGAGAGAATTATGAGTAGGGCGGGAAGTTTCGCGAGTCTCCGGATGCCCGCAAACGAGTGATGATCTCCCGGTAATCTCACGTCTCCCTCCCGATCCTCAAATAGGCATCGTTGTGCACCCTTTTCTCCCCTCCCCACCGTGTCTCTCCTCAGACACGTCGCGCGCGCGCACCCTGTCAATCACCACCAAACCACCACCTCTCCTGACACTGACACTCTGACCAATGTAGAGAGAGTTTACTCGCACGTGACTTGTTTTAGCTCTTTTGGTCAGATTAGAAACTTTGCAGTGTGAAAGCGAACCGCACCAAGAGCAAAGAGCAACAATGTAAAAATTGTAATCTCTGTTTTGAAACAACTGAATCGATTCACAGGTGTGAAAGCACCCTTAGTCACCCTTTGCAAAGGGTACCAACAGGCCTAAAGGGTACATACAATAAGGCGGAGCTAGAAGCGCAGCTGAACGCTATTGGTTTATAGAGAAGCGTCACTAGGGCGTACACAAGCCAGGAGAATGAAAACAAAGAGACGCAATTTTTAAAAAGAAAGCCAAGACATTACACCGTAATAATATCTAAATATAATAACAAGGCATGGTCGACCCAAGCTCAAACAAACCTTGTTGTCGTCTGAACTTGGTTCAGTGCCCATTTTCGTTCACTGCTTTATCAAAGTTCAAAAAAGCTGATAAAAGTTCATATTATGGAATGACAGATCACCTGAGGAAAAGGTAAATATTCATAATTCATCTTAATGTGTTAAAATGTGTGTAAGGAGAATGTTATATGCATGTGTCAAGGTAATACGTTGATACACACACAAACACACATCCTTTGCTAAAACCAAAGTTTCTAGTAGATGTACAAATGGTGATTTAAATGTATCCCTTTTTAAAGAGTGTTTTAAAATATGTGTGTAATAAGACAATTTCACTGTAAAGTCTTAGAGAGTGATTGTGAAAATTCTTAATTTTAAATGCTTACTTATTTTCAGAAGAAATAAAAAGATAAATGAATTTTTCCATTAAGTTGCGCAGGGATTCAATTGATTTGAATGGAGTTTCACAGGAAAGAAAATATTTCAATAAATTAAAATCTGTATGTATATGTTTTATTATATCATTTTTATCACCCATTGAACAGTAAAAACAAATCATATATGTCACTTATAAATGATGCACTTTATAGTTCAAATGGTTCAATCAGTTTTTCTTTTTCAGCTACAACATTTGACACAAAACATTTTCAAAGTATACATTATTTTATGTCAAACACTGAACATTGTCAAATTATTATATCACTTGTAAAAGGTTACTCAGTTTTTCTTTTTCGGCTACAACACTTGACACACAGATATCTAACTGTTACAAATATGCAGTAAGTGAATATCAAAACACCTGCAATCAGTGTAACTACAACATCTACTGAGTGATAGGAGTACCAAGGCATTTTGTAGGATTCTGTACGAAGATGAGCAGCACCTTTGTGCCTCATTACAAACTCAATCCAGAAGATGGCGCTGTCCAAAGGTTTGACTGGCTTATCTTTGTGCAGATGAGAGAGCTTCTGCATATTCAGCCTGTAGGATGGCTCATTGATTACTTCCTGTATTGCTGCATGCAGTGCGTTTTCACCTAGATCTGCAATGGAAAGCAACTTGGCTCCACCTCTTGCTTGTAATCGAATGAGATTGTCATACTGGTCAAAAAAGAATGGGATTCCAATCACTGGAACACCATGGTACAAAGCTTCTAGAACCCCATTGGTTCCACCATGTGAAATGAAAACTTTAGTTTTTGGATGTCCTAGAAGATCTTTCTGTGGCATCCAGTCAACCATTAATGTGTTGTTACTCAAAGTAGATGGCTTCTTTCCAGTGTATCTCCAAATAACCTTTTGAGGCAACCGGGCAAAAGCAGCAGCTATTTCTGCTGTTACATTTTCTGGCAGGTTACCGATTAACGACCCTAAAGACATGACGATGACTCCATGATCTCCAGAACTCTGCATGAAGTCTTCTAGATCATGTGGAAGGGGCTTTGCTGGAGTGCACTGAAAGCCACCAATGTAGATGATATTTGGCATTGTCGGACGTGGAAATTCAAAAACAAAATCAACCCTCATGAGCCATAAATCAGCCCCCTGCAGAAGTTCATGAAAATTCACACGTGAAGTGAAATATTTGTCACAAATTGCCTGGTACTGTTTCACATTAAAATGGCTTAACTGAAGGTCCAATAACAAATAGAAGAAATAATTTTTTAGTCGTTGAAAGAAGCTCATTCTGTCTGTGTTTCCAGATCCTGTAATGGGGATGTAGGACATTGGTGAAGGAGCGATATCAAAGTGTCCTTCTCCAGTAGTAGTCCATCTAACATTATATACCATGGGTAACTTGAGTTTATGAGCCAGAATAATGCCTGTACCCCATACTGGATCAGTGAGCATCAGATCATACTGCTTTTCATTCAGCATCTTCAGAATTTCCTCACTGTCGAGTATGTTTGTTATAAGCTGACACACCATTTCATGAGTTTTTTTAACAGCATCAAACACATTTAAATACAGCCTTACAATACTCAGCCAGGAGCCTTTTTCTTTTTCGTATTTGATCATTTTGTAGACGAAGTCTGCTGCAAATTCCTCGTCCCATCCTTTAGTGTTAGGTATGGTAATGGTGTTATAATATGTTGAGTTCTCCTTAATGAACCAACTATTGGCATTGCGTATCACATCAACGGTGTGCCCTTGACCATGTAAAGCCTTGATGAGGATGTCCATGTTCACCCAGTGACTTCCCTCCAAAGGCGCAACCAAGATTTTGCCACCATCGCAAAGAGAGCCAAAAATGATTATTACTGTTATCCAGAGTGAGACAGAAACCATGTTATTTGGAACTCGTGTCATCTTACCTGCAAATGACAAAAAATTTAGATGACATAACTGTATAATGTTATTATATGTTGTGCAGTAATTCACAGCAAAAATAGTAAATAAACAAAAGAAAAAGTTTATTTCTTTTACACTATCTAAATGCTATAATCAAGTTGCTCTGATTCATGTTTAGCGTAATCACAAATTTACACTGATTAACAAACTAAAACTATGTCTGGCCCCCTAGAGTTGAGAGGACATACTCCCATATTTAAGTAATAGTGTTGAATACTGTTATATGTGTTAGGTCCTCATTAATACAGTGCACGTACACCACTAAATAAACACTATTTTTCATTGTGTACATGGAGTCTCTGGTCAGTTTAGTGTGGGGATTCTTTCAATATTTACTTGACACTTTAAGCAAGTAATGTAGATTAATATAGAGCAGTTATTGTGTTTTGTCATACACCCAAAGCGCTTTACAATCATGTGAGGGGTCGCTCCACACCACTAGTGTGCTGCATCCACCTGGATGATGCAACGGCAGCCACAGAACAATGTTGGCCGTTCGCATATCGCATATCAGCTGTAGGTGGAGAAGAGATTATTGGGCGGTAAGGGCTGGAGGAGAGAATCTGACCAGAACACTTGCATTCCTACTATTGCATATGCCTACTATTTTACTAGAAGTGCTATGGGATTTTTAATGACCAAAGAGAGTCAGGACCTCAGTTTATCATCTCATCTGAAAGAGTCACTGGCAGTGTCTCCATCACTATTCTGGGGCACAAGAAACCACACAGGCTACAGGGTGAACACTCACTGCTGGCCTCACTAACACCACGTCCAACCGTTCCTAGTTTTCCATGTGGTCTGCTATTGAGGTACTAACCAGGTTCAGCCCTGCTTGGCCTTAATAAGTAAGCAGTCTTAGGCTGCAGGGTGATATGCCAATTTGTGGTTAATGCTGGACAGTTGGCATAAATTACCACAATTTACATCAAATGAAATTGAAGGAACTGAAATGACATTTTGAACAAATTCGGCCAAAATGATCTTTGTTTTGAGATTATTTCAGCAGTTTAAAACAGCTCATCAAAGCAAACTTTTTGGTAGGTGGCGGGTGCTTTTGGCCCCCAAACACCTTTGAAGTACCATTGGTCCAGGGTGATAATGCAATCGCTGGATTTATTCTAGAACTCCACCGCCCCTGATACATGTTTCATTCCATAAAGATCAGAAAGGAGAACAACATCCACAACAACACCAGGTTAGCAACATGAGTACCATGGGCAGGTATTCTAGATGTAGTCTCGCCTGTACAATTACTCAGAGATTTTCAAGACTTGGAAAGGGGTTTCACACCTGATGAGAAGCGGTGCGTGGTATCGTACCATGCATATCATTTAAAAATTTAAATATAGTTTTCTATGAGTATGTGCAAACTGGCAGAGAAAACTGAAGTCATTGTGTTTGGGAACAGAGATGAGGTTCTCAAGGTAAATGAGCACCTTGGCACTAAGGGTCAAACAACAAAAAATAAGGTCAAGAATCAGATCTGAGTTTCAGTAGTCATGTCAAAGCAGTTAGTAAATCAGCACACTATCATGTCAAAAACATTGCAAGAATTAGATGCTTTGTTTCTAGTGAGGACTTGGAGAAACTTGTTCATGCTTTTATCAGCAGCAGGGTGGATTACTGTAATGGCCTTCTCACTGGCCTCTCCAAAAAGACAGTCACACAGTTGCTACTCATCCAGAAAGCTGCGGCCAGGATTCTGACCAGAACCAGGAAATCAGAGCTCATCACACTTGTTTTCAGGTCTTTACACTGGCTCCCATTCAGAATAGATTTAAAGTATTTAAATTATTTAAAGCAGTGGTTCTCAAACTGTGGTACGTGTACCACTAGTGGTAGGCAGGCTTACTTCTAGTGGTACACGGAGAAATCCCTGAATAATAAAAGAAAAAATGAATTTCATTTTAATTATTTGATGCGTACGATAACACCAATGTGATCAGCATTGGCTGTTCTCTAAAGCCTACGATCAAAGCGCTGTGCTTAGAATGTTTACTTTAGTGCATCATTTCATTAGCTGCTAAAAAACAATTCAATTGGCGCAGAACTAGAGAAAGACGTGCAAGGTGCTTGCAGAGCAGATACATGTTAGAGAAGTGTTCCCATGACAAGAACCGACTGATCAGCTTTATATTTTGTATGTAACATAATTTTGTTGAATGAATATGACTCTGCCTTGAACTGTGCAGTGCTGTAACTGCTTATTTTGGCCAACTATGCTACTTTATTTTAATACTGGTCATTATGGTGGTACTTGGAGAGACAATATTTTTCTGAGGTGGTACTTGGTGAAAAAAGTTTGAGAACCACTGATTTAAAGTATTATTAGTTGTATAAAAAACACTAAATGACCTAGGACCTCAATGCATTACAGATACGCTCACTGAATACAAACCGAACAGATCACTCAGATGTTTAGGATCATATAAACTAGAAAATCCAAGAGTTCCGTCAAAGCAGGGTGAATCGGCTTTCAGCTACTGTGCCCCTCGCTGCTGGAATCAGCTTCCAGAAATTATCAGATGTGCTCCAACATTCGGCACGTTCAAATCAAGACTGAAAACACATCTGTTTAGCTGTGCCTTTACTGAATGAGCACTGTGCTAAGTCTGACAGATCGCACTATTATGTTTTTATCTTCTTTTTCATTCTTATATAACCTGTTTTAACACATTTAATTGGTTTGAATAATTTTTTATTATTTGATTTTATTTTCTCATACTTGTCTCTTTTATTCCTGTTTGTGTAAAGCATGTTGAATTGCCACTGTCTATGAAATGTGCTATATAAATAAAATTGCCTTGCACTGTGCTTTTGTCTGGTTTGTGACAAGCTGTTTGCCAGGTGTATATGAAACTGCTCGTCTCTCACAGCCACCATTATTGTTGTGTTCACCAGGTACATGTCATGAAAGCAGTATTGCATTTAAAACCTCATCTTCTGCTGTATAGATTTGTTGGGAAGTTTAAAAACAGTATGCCATCATTCAGCCTTTTTGAGCTTGTTTTTGCCCTTGAAGTATATCAGGAACTTCACATTAGCCAGCAGAGTCAGTTAAGTGCATTCCCTTTCAGTCAGGATCTATAGTGTTATGGTCTAGCTACACTTTGGCCAAACCCAACTTTTTAAGCCAAGGTATTGACAGCACAGTTGTTGAATCAACCTATTCAATTGGCAGGGATTTGTCAAGAGGATGATGCTTTTTATTCAGCTAGCTCATGTTTGTGCCTTTAGGCAATATGTGCTGAAGACTGCCTCATGCTGTACAACAAATCTGTTTGGGCCCCAGCCATTGAGGAGCACCCTGGTCAAAGCAAAGATTGTTAAATGTGTGGTAGACACCATTGTTGAGGCATATTGTTGAGCAGGCCATACAGCTCCGCAGCAGCTGTCAAGTGTCATTTAATTTGTGCAGTGAAAACCTTCTTGGGCAGCATTGTGTAGTGTCTCCCATTCAGAGATATGCACCACAGCCACATGGACAACACCTTGTGCATTCACAAGGCTTTATAGATTTATTATGGCCCCTACTCCTTAAGTTAGCTCTGCTGTATCACCAGAAAATGCCTTGGTATTGTCCTTGCGACTTGATTGCATTTATTATCTAGCATGTATTGCCTGTTTCAGGTGGTGTAGAATAGTGAAATACAACTCTGCTTACTGGCATAACTCTGGTTCTATGAATGGGGGAAGACCGGCACAACGTCTAGTCTCTCAGATTCCTTGAATGACTAGGAGATCGACTGTGATATTTCAAAAATGGTTACAGCTTCTGCACAACTGAATTAATATGAGATTTTTAGAGTGCTTTCAAACTTGGTTTAATTGCCTGTACTGTATCCAGGTCAATTGTCCTCCCTTGATACCTTCTCAGCTAATTTGTGTTCACACCATCTTTTTTCCTTCTAAACCTTGGTACGCTTACGTCATCATGCTGCTGTTTTGTGTACAGCTCTTGCTAGGTGATGTCCACGAAAGCAAAGTGGCAAAATGGAGACGTGCACATATCATGGCCATTCTGCTTTTACTGAATCTTTTGCTTTTGTTACCAAAACCAAAATACAGAGAGCCACTTGTGTCTATCTATTTTTGGTGAAGACAAGCAGACATTATCACTGTTTGCACTGGGTTAGTCCCGATTGTCGCCAAGGTAGGTGAACACACACACGCACACATAAATGAATGTTATAAAAACTAGTTTATTGTACAGTTGGCACTTCACTTCACCACATCAGAAGTTAAATATACCAGAGTTCGCATGGATCGTACCCCAGACCACCTCCTTCAGGCGCACCTGAGTTCAGAAGACAGCATTATATTAGCTAAACATACCGTACTCTGATGTCAAACTAACCCACGTTCGGACCAAAAAAGCTAGTGTGAAAGCACCCTTAAAGCAAGGTATGAACCTGTCCACCATTAATAATCTGTCTCTGGTGCTCCTCTATTTTCATAGAACCTTGTTTATGCCAGTCAGCATTGCAGTATATGACCATCGGTCCAAAGCAAGGGAAGCTGAATGAGTGTTTTCCATTCTTTACATTATATTAAATGTAAAATAATATATACAAAACGCAGACAAAAGGCATAATGTAAACTAAAGTATCCAAAAACGTGTTGTTATGAAATATTATTGTAAAATAGGTATATTTTCTCACACACACACACACACACACACACATATATATATATATATATATATATATATATATATATATATATATATATATATATATATATATATATATATACACACACACAATGAGATTTCTATTCACACTTATAATTATAAATATTTATTATATTTGAATGGATTATTTTTATTTAAACTACAATGCAAAATAAAATGGTTTCTGCATTTGTGTTTTTAGAAATTTTTTGTTATTTAAAAATAAATAAAAGTGGTTTTAAATGTTTATTTACATTCTGTAGGAGTGTATGAAAACTAAAAGCATTTGTTATTATTGGTTTAGTATTATTATTTATATTTATTATTAGTAGGATTTTTTTCTCTCTGTTGAATCCTTTAAATTATTGTATACAAATATAGACAATCTTGTATAGACAGATTTGTTATCGAATCATAAACTGTAGATTACTTACTGTTATATATTGACCGGCATATGCTTCTGTCTTGCTGATATTGGCTGTTACTGGCCATAAAGTGTTGCAAATGTCTCTTGGCATTACACCATATTAAATTTAATAATTAGCCCATATCATGAAAGGTTTAAAGTGCAAAGTTTATTTGATTCATGATCTATAAAGCACAGAAATGGTATTAAAGTTCACAATTTTACTTGATACACTACTGACATAAATGATTTACTGTAGGTAAAAAATAAATGAAAAATAGATGTTGAACACACACTATATTTTGACACTCTAGCTGTGATTATTAATGTGGATTAGAGAGAAACTTGGTTCAGTGCCCATATTCAATCACCACTCTATCAAAGTTCAACAAAGCAGATAAGAGTTTATATTAGGCAATGACAGGTCACCTGAGGAAAGGCATACATTCAAAGTTTATCTTAGTGTGTCCTTAATGTTCTGTTACCCCTAATGTATCCCATAGTAAACTTGTAATAAGACAACTTCACAGTAAAGTCTTAAGAGTGATATAAAAAATTGTGATAAGTTGTCTGCATGTTTACTTTTTTTAGAGGATAAAACAGAGATAAACAATTATTTTAATATTCCATTAAGTGGCACTGGGATTACATTGATTTGAATGCAGTTTCACAGGAAAGGAAACATTTTAAAACGACTTACATTTTTATGTATTTACTTTTATTATTTCATTTTCATTACCCATTGAACAGTCAAAACTAAACATTTTGTGTCATTAATAAATCATTTACTTCACAGTGCAAATGCTTCACTCAGTTTTTCTTTTTCGGCTACAACACTTGATGCACAGATATCTAACTGTTACAAACATGGAGTAATGAATATCAAAACAACTGCAATCAGTGTAACTGAAACATCTACTGAGTGATAGGAGTACCAAGGCATTTTGTAGGATTCAGTACGAAGATGAGCAGCACCTTTGTGCCTCATTACAAACTCAATCCAGAAGATGGCGCTGTCCAACGGTTCGACTGGCTTGTCTCTGTGCAGATAAGAGAGCTTCTGCATATTCAGCCTGTAGGATGGCTCATTGATTACTTCCTGTATTGCTGCATGCAGTGTGTTTTCACCTAATTCTGCAAGGGAGACTATCTTGGCTCCACCTCTTGCTTGTAATCGAATGAGATTGTCATACTGGTCAAAAAAGAATGGAATTCCAATCACTGGAACACCATGGTACAAAGCTTCTTGAACCCCATTGGTTCCACCATGTGCAATGAAAAGTTTAGTTTTTGGATGTCCTAGAAGATCTTTCTGTGGCATCCAGTCAACTAATAATGTGTTGTTACCCAAAGTAGATGGCTTCTTTCCAGTGTATCTCCAAATAACCTTTTGAGGCAACCGGGCAAAAGCAGCAGCTATTTCAGAACTTACATCATCCGGCAAGACACTGATAAACGACCCTAAAGACATTACGATGACTCCATGATCTCCAGAACTCTGCATGAAGTCTTCCAGATCATGTGGAAGGGGCTTTGCTGGAGTGCACTGAAAGCCACCAATGTAGATGATATTTGGCATTGTCGGACGTGGAAATTCAAAAACAAAATCAACCCTCATGAGCCATAAATCAGCCCCCTGCAGAAGTTTGTAAAAATCTACAGGTGGATCAAAATATTTATCACAAAGTGCTTGATACTGTGGCACATTAAAACGGCTGCATTGAAAGTCCAACAGCAAATAGTAGAAAACATTTATTACTCTTTGGAAGAAGCTCATTTTGTCTGTGTTTCCAGAACCTGTAAGTGGGATGTAAGACATTGGTGAGGGAGCGATGTCAAAGTGTCCTTCTCCAGGAGTAGTCCATCTCACATTATAGACCATGGGTAACTTGAGTTTATGAGCCAGAATAATACCTGTACCCCATCCTGGATCAGTGAGCATCAGATCATACTTCTTTTCCTGTAGCGCTTTCAGAATATCCTCACTTTCAAATATGTTTGTTATAAGCCTACATACTAATTTGTGACTTTCATAAACAGCTTTGGATACATCCAAAAACAGCTGTACACCACCCAGCCAGGAGCCCTTACCTCTTTCATAGTCAATCTTTTTAGTCAGCACATCTTCTACAAATTCTTCATCCATTCCTTTGGAGTCAGGTATGGTTATGGAGTTGTAATATGTTGAGTTCTCCTTGACGAACCAACTATTGGTGTTGCGTATCACATCAACGGTGTGCCCTTGACCATGTAAAGCCTTGATGAGGATGTCCATGTTCACCCAGTGACTTCCCTCCAAAGGCGCCACTAAGATTTTGCCACCATCGCAAAGAGAGCCAAAAATGATCATAACTGTTATCCAAAGTGAGACAGAAAATGTATTCTTTGATAGTTGTGCCATTCTAGCTGTAAACAATAAAATAAGTTTTATTACATCAAATAGTAATAATGTTGTTATATATTGTTGCAGTGGTATTTTAAAGAAATGTATTCAATAGATGTAGATTAGTTTGTGCCTTGTAGTTTCTGAATTTTCCCAGCAAAACATAAAATTATTAATTATGAATGATAAAATCATGGTGTACATGTCTCCAGACTTGCTGCATCACAAAAATCAACATTTCAACAATTTCTTTAAAAAGACTTTCTGTGATATAAGGCATGGATACCCAGGTAGCAAAGAATTCTGGCCCAGATTTGGCATAAAGCTGGCACAGCAGGCATTCGTCCGGCACTGGCATGCAGCATGTGGGCCAAACATGGCCCAGGTTTGGCTGAGGTGGCACTGTCTTACAGGTGGCACACAAGACGTGGGCCAGATATCAAATGTAGTATTTGGCCCAGATGGTAAAATGTATAAGTGGGTCACGTAATTTTGGCCTGTCTTGGCTTACTTTTAAAATTAATATAAATTATTTTTGAGTAAAGAAAAAAATCTGTTAATCAGTTTGCTTAAAGAAAAAGCACAGCCATGTAGCGAAAAAAAATGTAATAAAATAAAAAAAAAACATTGCAGTCGTGACACACCAACATATCTGGCTCAGTTATGGGTTATTAACTTGGCTGAGACTTGGTCCGGTCATGTACAGTAATTCACTGCAGCATGTGGGCCAAGCAAATGCTAATGATGTGGGCCAGAGAAATTTTGCTATGGGGGTATATATATTATATCAGTTGTTCCTGGGCTTAGTTAAAGACAACCATGGCTACACCCTCTTGTTTACACTTAGAAAACTCTATATTAGGAGTTTAATCTTACAAGGCTTTAACATGAACACATGCAAATAATAAATATCCATGGTGTGTAAAAGTGAGGATGACAGACACATAAATAAACTCAAACATTTTTTTGGTTTAAAAAAATATCCAAGATACGATTAAGCACAGAAAAATTATAAATACAGTCCTCTTGTGGAAAGAGGCTGGGGACTTAAAGCAGCAAATTACTTGGAGTTAGAAAGAAAGAAAGAAGGAAGGAAGGAAGGAAGGAAGGAAGGAAGGAAGGAAGGAAGGAAGACAATCTTTGTTTATATTTTTTTTCATATGATTAAATTACAGAATTCACATTATTCATGCAGTCTATTTTGTTTGTTTACTATCAGTTGTACTATATTAGAATGTGACGACAAACCAAATACATTTACTACTGTACTGACCGTTATACAACCATATACAGTCAACCTTAAGTGTATATTTCACAATATAAAAACAAACATTTCTGTCAGCACCACAGTTACTACTTAGGTCATATATTAAAAATCTGATCATATTTATTTTGAATAAATAAACTTAAACTTATAATAAACTGTTGTTTAGAACTACTGGTACTTACAGTTATTTTGGCATAGACGTCTGCTTTGTTTAGTGTTGTTACTTTTTCTTTACACTATACCAGTTGACCTGAATGAGCAAGACTGTTTAAAGTTCATGCTTTATATGATTTATGGCACAGACATACTTTCAAAGTGCATGTGATTGTTTGTGATACAACACCTACATCGATCTACTTTTTAACACTGACTACTACTGTATATATATATATATTTCATCTCTGACTATGACTTTGCAAACTTATTCATTACACAGTGTAGGTATACTGATTAAACATTAGTTTTGCTGACTGCGAATTTCCCAGCATCCTTCAGTATCAGTATTTGGACTGTGAACTTGGAGGTGTAATGGCAACAATGAGGGTAAGAGAGTTCACATGAAGGCAAAAGAAAGTCTGCAGGTTTTTATGCTTACAGGTTTGCCACTGGAGAAAATCAATTTAAGGCTGTAAGTCTGTTTCTCCCTATTGTTCGGATTGAATCTAACCCAGGTAGCAAAGAATTCTGGCCCAGATTTGGTATAAAGCTGACAGAGCAAGCATTCATTCGGCACTGGCATACAGCATGTGGGTCAAACATGGCCTGGGTTTGGCAGAGGAGGCATCGTCTTTAAGGCGGCACACAGATGTAAAATGTAGTATGTGCCCCTGGTGTTTAAAAATTATGTATGCGCCATGCAAGTTTGGCCTGTCTTGACCCACATTTAAAATAAATTAAAATTATTTGAGTAAAGAAAATAAATCTACCAATTGTTTAGAGAAAAAGCACACCCGTAGTGTGCCTAAAGCGCAAAGCTTCATGGGTTTATCTATTTCATTGCCAGGGGCGGGCTGGCCATCTGGCAATTCTGGCAAATGCCGGAAGGGCCGGACCAATTTTTAAATGTGGGCCGGTCAGTTTTTATTTATATGTATTGTTTTTACGTGAAGGCAGCTTTTATCTCTTGCTAGATGTGATATTATGATGATGATAGTAATAATAATAATAATAATAATAATAAATGTTAAGCATTTGGACCAATCGTGACGGCCGCCTGATTTCAAGATGGGCCGACCCAATCCGAGGTTACCCGGACGTAATCAAAATCTGGCAAGAATGTCCTATTATTTCACCATCTGTACATCAAAATAAATAGTGAATGTGCGTGTCCGTGGGTGGGGCTATGTCAGTGTGGTAATGTGGGCTGATGTGGTTACAGTGCCAGGGCTGAATTTTTGTCCCAGTCCGCCCCTGTTCATTGCAATCGTAACACACCAACCTATCAGGCCCAGTTACAGGTTATTAACGTGGCTGAGACTTGACCCAGAAATGGTCCATGTTTGGTACCATAATTGACTGCGGCATGTGGGCCAAGCAAAACCAGATTGTGTGGGCCAGAGCTGGGCCAGACAAATTTTGTGGGAAAGATTAGAATCACAGCAGATAATAAAACTGACTCTTTTTGTGACTTTATATTAAAAAACAGCTTCAGTGGTCTTGGCTTTTTTTCTCTGCTTCATACCACTACCATAATAATAAGATTTGAATACTTCAGCTCATTCATGATCATGATTTCTGCAGGAGTCCCATATGATTTAATGAAGACCAGCACAAATGATTCCACACATAGTCATGGGGTTAACAGACTATGCCTTTGTTTGATGTGAGTAAGTGCCTTCTAGCAGTAAATATGTAATACTGTGCCTTTAATTATGAGACTATAAATGTTTATGTTATGCATTCCTATTCAACTCCTGAATGTGTTTGTCTCCCTCTAGTGTTGTGATTTCATATTTTTTCCCCAGGTGGTCTTGTCCATGTTGGTCATGTTTGGGCATGTTTCAGTTCATGCCTTTTTTTGTATTTCGGCCAGTCTTACCTTTGAGGGTTATTATGCCATGCAGTTTTGAAATACCAAATCTATGGGATTTACATCTGGATTCATTCTGACAATACTAGTTTACAGATGACTGAAGACAACTGCATGGTAAGTGTATACAGTGTTGATAATGTTTATTTCTTGATTTGTTGGTTTTTATGGGTTCCATGTGTTTCTGGACCTAAAAACCAATCATAAGTGTCCATTTTTAAGCGTTCACGTTGATATAGGATGGGCAGTTTTAGGCCAAAATACAACTACTGTATTTGAATATCTGGAATCTGAGAGTTCAAAAAAAGAAATAGTAAGAAAATCACTTTTAAATATGTCCAAATTGAATTAATAGTAGTGCAAATTACTAGTCAATACGTTTGGATACGTTTAAGATAGGTCATTAACTAAAGGCATTTATAAAACATTTTCTTTGTTTATTATTGTAAAGATTTTTGGCAAAAATAAAATAAAAACCCACAATTTATACACATATAATGTATTTTTGTATAATGGATTTGAGTCATACCTGGTTAAGATTATATGAACACTGGGCTATATCACTTTTTGAATCAAAAAATCAAATTTCGTTCTGTCTTTCATTCTATTTTTAATTTCTGTGATTTTCTGTGATTTTATTTAAGAATTGTGTAAATAATTCATTACTTAGTATTGATTGCTTAGTATTTTCTTGATCAGCAGCAGTTTTGTGGATTGTGGTTTTATTTACAGTAATATATTTTTTTAAATAATACTGTTTATACGATATGAAATAAAGTTGACTTGTGATTTTGCTGAAAAATAATATAATTCTAATGCAGTTGGAATCATATGTCAATCACAATCAAGTATTTAACAGTGTCCTTATTTTTAGAGTAAATGTTTTTAATGCATAACATGGAGGTGGTTATACTTTTCAAGTGAAATGCCAATGTATTTAATTTTTGGAATTAATTCTGATTCCTAGTTTTGGACTCAATTCCTCACTGTTGTTCTTGGCTCAATTTCAGTTTTCGTTTCGTTTTCATTTATCACTACTCAAGCAAATAATTTAAACATCCATTTTAAACATATAAATAGAAAACTGTATGCTTAACCATAACATAACAAAGTGCTCAAAACCTTCTAATGTGGACAAAATAATTATAATAATTCAAGGAATTTATGAGGATGAACTAGTTTTTATTTAGACATAAAGAACAATTCTATGTGTATTGATGTTACATAAACTTATAGAATTGTCTCAATTCCCAACATCCCAGAATAAATTGTCAACAATTATTTTACAGCACATTATACTGCAATGCCTTCAAGCAGTCTTATTTCTTTAGTTAATAAACGTTATGTTTCTTTATTTCTTACAAATAATGAAGCATATTAATACAAACTAAGCATTTATTAAAGTACTGTGAAAATCCAAAGTTCCTTATTTACAACGTAGGTATAGTCATTCTTATTATTAGTGGTAATTTATTTATTAATTTAGATTTTTTTTTTTCACAAAGTGAAAGTAGTAAGTATAATATAAATTATTTAAAGTGACAAGGAACCTAACAATAGCCTAAAGCAAATGACAAGTTATTTGTCCTACATGGTTAATATAAAGTTTGAATTCACCCCAGGACAAACAAGCAAATAAATAAATAATCACATTTTAAAATGCCACTTTTTTATTTATTCAGCAAATTTAGTGATCAAGCTGACTGTTTGGTATTTTAAAAATACTCACAATGCATTTATAATTTTGCAACTTATAAAGCATTACAATGTGTATACAATTTACAAATTAAAACTGATTGGAAATGACAAATGATATAATTAAATGTTCATTTTGCACCAACCATTACATATATGTCTTGGTAAAACGCTAATAACAGAAATAAATTGCTATTTCAAATATTTCATGGCCATTTTGCATTTCAAAAGGGATTTTGCTTCTATAGTTTTGGGCTCCTGCCTTTAAATGTGAGGCATCTGGTTTCATTGTTTAACTGCTTTCCGGTTAAATTACGTCTACTACTGCAGTTTAATAAATTAATATAGTGATGCTTGTGCAAAACCGCTGTCATATTAAACTAAAGTTACTGAAAGATGAGCTCACCTGTTGATCTCATAATTCTCTCAAGTCAGAATTCTCTCCAGAGTTCAGACGTAATGATTTATAGCAGCGTTCGCAGCTGGTGCAAGTATCAAAGTGTGTTGGTTCACTTTTTCTCACTTCAATATTAAATTTCACTTCTGTTATTCAGAACGTGTAGAATGACATTTGTGTTTCGCCAGTCTTGTTCCTCTGTGTTTTCAGATTTGCAGTTTCACATCAGTTTTGGTAGCACACCGCCGCATAGTGGCGAACGTCGGAAAACTGCAAAATCATGATTTCGTTGTATCGAAAGGAGACTGTGGCCCTCCTTTTCTACTCAGCCCCCCTAAAACTTTTGCGATTAGCTCATAAACTGTACACTAAATTATCGTCCCAATCCCCTTTAAATCTAAGAAAACGGCGGCAGAATTCGGCTCCTCCCGGTCTTTTGTTTTTTATTTGATCAGCAAACCACAGTGGGCAGTGAGAGCACGAGGTGTGTGCTGATAATTGTTATTATATATGATTATGCGCAGTTCTTTGATATACTGTAGATAACCTTCCCAATGTCATAGAGGAGCAGTCGGGTTTTCTCCAGCAAAAATAGAAACTCTTAACGATCCTTGCACTATTTTTATTTTAAAAAGAACTACCGATATTAAACACTTTACAGTTTGTGTGGCATTAACTATACCATCTTGCACAGAAGGGATTAAACACTGTGACAGAAGCACTTAGAGAATGTATGTATATATATATATATATATATATATATATATATATATATATATATATATATATATATATATATATATATATATATATATTTTTTTTTTTTTTTTCAGTTCTCATTCCACCACTGCATTTTAATGATCATTCATGTTGTTTATTTCTGCATTTGAATTATGGGATCATGATTTTTCTTTCAACAACGTTGAACCTTGAAAAGTTTGAAAAAGTATTTTTGATGAACATTTTAACAGTTTAAAGTAATATGTTGTCTGATTGTGTTGTATATCACTGTACAAAAACCTTGTTATAAACATTTTCTGTTATTTAACAAACTAATTTGTCTATATATTATTTTTTATACATTATATTATTTCAACCTACTAGAATGTCTGTAAAAGTCATTTTGTTAAACTGTAGAGTTGAATGTTAGACATCAAAAGTCAACAGAGCAGAGATCCCATAATGCAATTCACAACTCAAAATAAACAAAAAACACTTGTAAATCACAAAATGTGGGAACTGTTAATTACAGTTTTGCTGTTTCAGTTTAAAGTACACACAATATAGAGCTGATGCAATAAACATTGTCAACATTAAATAATGTTCGCAGATGATAAACTTGAAACAATGGCTTTATTTAAGGAAATATGGCCTCTGAATTCAATTTTGGATTCATAAATAACATCTGTTCTGTTACTTTGAATTTGTTGCTTTAAAGCTGTTCTGTTTCATTATATAGCAGCATACACTTGTTACACTCTGTTGAAGATGATCTCTGCTGGGCTTCATGTGTGAACAGCAGATGTCAGCATTGACCCACTAATAGAAAAACTACCCCCAAGTTCAACACCATTCCTCTCTGATTCACTCTCCATTTGTTTTTGCATGTAGGTTCTCAGGTTTACCTTTTCTTATCTTCTTATATTCATTTTTGTAATAGATAGAAAGAAACCAATCAGTGGTAAGAAGTGACAACAATGACAGTAATGAAATTAGAGGTGTGAACCTACACTGGTCTCAAGAATTGGTTCGGTTTCTATTATCATGCCATATATAGCAAATAAACAAATATAAATATCATGCTTGCTTTCTAAGCCTTGTCTAGCTTCTTTTTTTTGACACCCCTAATTTTGACAGCCCTATATGAGATAGTAATAATGATAGTAAAAAAAGGACAACAGTAATAATAACACTGACAACAACAGTAATAACATAATTACAACATCAAGTAATACACTAACTACTAAGTTACCACAGAAATTATTAATGCTACAGCAACTACTACTGCTGCTTCTACAGCCACAACAAGGATTACTGCTACGTCTACTACTGATACTACTACAACAATGACTACTACTACAGATACTACAACAACAACTACTACTACAGTGTCTACTATACTACAACAACAACAACGACTATCACTGTACTGTCCTCAACATACTGTCCCTTGATTGTTTTGACAGTTAGATAAACTCCCTTCCCTCACACGACTCTGAGGACAAGAAACTCATTTGCCAACAGGTTTAATGGTCTTGGGTATGGAGTGAAACTACAAAAAAAAAAAAAAAAAAAAAACAATAGGATACATAAATAATATGTCCACAAGTTAACAAAACTACAGAAGCATAGCATTTACATAAAAATACAGAGTGCTTTGTAGTAAGTAATATCTTTTCTTATGTAAATACAAAATACTGAAATATAAAGCTAAAGCAAATTGTGGCTAATGTATTAGCTCTGCCGATAAGCTAAGAAGTCACTCTTAAGCTCAATTATTCATAAAACATACGAGTATAATGAACACCTTATACAATCAAAAACATACTTACAAGCGATGCTGTTGCAAGGGTTAAGATTGCAGGAAAACATGACGATTGCTGATCATCGTAGTGATTGCTGTGTGCTTGCAGTACTACTACTACTACTTGCAGTACTACTTGCAGTACTACTACTACTTCAACAACGTCTACTACTACAACAACATCTACTACTACTGATTGTACAGCAACAATACTACTACAAAAAAAGTGTCTACTAGTACTGATACCACTACAGCAACATCTACTACTACTACAGTGTCTACTAGTATACTACTACAACAACGATTACTACTACTACAACATCAATTATTCATAAAACATACGAGTATAATGAACACCTTATACAATCAAAAACGTACTTACAAGCGATGCTGTTGCAAGGGTTAAGATTGCAGGAAAACATGACGATTGCTGATCATCGTAGTGATTGCTGTGTGCTTGCAGCACTTCCAGATTTAAGTGAACAGCAGGATCTTGCTATAACTCAAGGTCACCTCTAGATGGAACACTAACCATTTACAAAATGAAACCAAATCCCTACTTGAAAGAATTACCCTTGCAATACACAATAATTATCTTGCCAAATTAAAGATTAAACATTAATTCTGCTTTCATCAAATATGTTCCAGCACAACCACTACTCATGATACTATTACAACAGCGTCTACTACTACTGATACTACTGCAACATCTACTACTGATACTACTACAACATCTACTACTACTGATTGTACAACAACTTCTACTACAGTGTCTACTAGTATACTACTTCAACGACTACTACTACTCATGATACTATTACAACAGCGTCTACTACTACTAATACTACTACAGTTTCTACTAATACTAACACTAGTAATTGTACAACAATGACTACTACTACTACTACAGTGTCTACTACACTTCTACAACAACAACTAATACAACTACTCCTGATACTACCACAACAATGTCTACTACTACTGATACTACTACATCATCCACTACTACTGATTGTACAACGACTACTACTACTCCTACAGTGTCTACTAGTATACTACTACAACAACGACTACTACTACTTCAACAACGTCTACTACTACAACAACATCTACTACTACTGATTGTACAGCAACGATACTACTACAAAAAAAGTGTCTACTAGTACTGATACCACTACAGCAACATCTACTACTACTACAGTGTCTACTAGTATACTACTACAACAACGATTACTACTACTACTACAACATCCACTACTACTGAGTGTACAACGACTATTACTACTACAGTGTCTACTGGTAATAATACTACTACATCAACTACTGCTACTACTATGTCTACTTCTACTACTGATACTACTACAACTACTACTGCTACAACTACTACTTCAACAACCACAATTACTATTACAAACACTACTACTACAATTACTACAACAACAACCTGAATAATGACGATGGCTAGAATACTAATAATAATGATAATGTGGAGATAACAGGAGGAGCAGTCAGAACAGTAATAATAATAAGGATAATACAAGTAGAAGTAATAATATTAATGTTAATAGTCACTATTATCTTCTTTTAATCATAATAGAGGATTTTGCATTTCCTCCCTATCATGTTTCAACAACTCGATATGCTTCATCCAAAAAACAATACATACTCAGTCACTGGAAAATCTCAACTAATTGTAGAGGTAACTAGATTCTGTGCAGCAGGATATCCTGGAGGATTTAGCAGTCAGCTCTTGTGAGTATATATATGTGAGACTGAAGTGTGCAGTAGAGCTGAAAAAAGCCCAGTGTGGTTTATGAGAGTGAGGGGCCTTCTGAGGGAATACGGGATCAGACCGTCTCAAATTTCATTCTTCTCTTCCTTCTGTGCCGCACTCAGGCAACTAGTCGTGTTGCGTCATTTCTAACCAATTTGTGCCAAAAAATGTTTAGAATTTGCTGTTAATTATAGAAGTTTCAAAGCAGATTGTAACCAGGGGTGTGACACTGACAACAAGGGTGAGGATCCACATGCAGGTATATTAACGAGGTCAGGTCAGCAATGGTCAACACAGGGGCAAACAGATGTATACAGTCAATCCAAATTCATAGTCAATAGGCAGGGAAATGGTCAGAGGCAGACAGCAAACAGGATTAAACAAATAAACAAGGCAAGGATCAAAAACATGGTAAAGCAAGACAAAGGAAAGGTGTTGTAATGTCACTAGAACAGATAGCAAGACTTAGCCCTGAGTGTCTCAAAGTGAGCCGAATATCTGTGTGTAATCAGTCATTGAGTAGCATCAGCTGTGAGAGTGTAATCAGAGGAGACTTGGAGCAGGTGTGTGGGCAGCATAACTGAATATGTAGTCCATAACATGGTGGATTTGTAGTTCATGTGAAAGGGGGTGTTTACCAGCGACCTCTGGTGATTGGATCGCTGGTGATCTTGACAAAGGCATTACAAAAAAGTTTGTTTTCATTGGAAAACACTTTACATACCAATAGTGTGGGGAGATGCTATAATAGATGGGTGTGGCTCTGTGGCTCCGCCTACTTTGGAAATCTTCGATATTTAATATAAAGATTAACTTGTGTAAAAATTTGTAGTTCTCACCTGAATGTCGTTCCAATCCTTTGAGACCTTTACTAATTTTCAGAACACAAATTAAGATATTTTAGATGAAATCCAAGAGCTCCGTCATCCTACATAGACAGCAATGTTTATGAAACATTTAGAGTCCAGAATTGGAGCCAAAAACATTGTCAAAATGTTCCATGTGACTTCAATTATTAAACTCTAATCATACGTAGCTCCAAGAACAGTTTTGTGAGTCAGAAAGCCTGGTAGACTTTCGTACAGTAGCTTGTTAGTTAGAGTTCGAAGTGTATAACCTAACCATTAAAATATTGTCAAAGCTTGATTGATTTTTGCCCATTTATTTGCGTCTTGTATTTTTTATTTTTTAATTAAGGAACAGACCGTCTTAAATTCCATTCTTTTCTTCCTTCTGTGCTGCGCTCCGGCAACTAGACGTGTTGCGTAATTTTTTAACAATTCTTGGCAAAAAATGCTTTGAATTTGCTGCTAATTACAGCAGTTTGAAAGCAGATGTTCCATAAAAGTTTGCTTTTGTTGGTAAACACTTTAACTACTATTAGATTGGGGAGATTTTATAATAGATGGGTGTGGCTCTGTGGCTCCGCCTACAAATCTTCAGTAGTTAACTTCCTCAAAAAATATATTTTTTTACTCACGTTCATGTTGTTCCAATCCCCCGAGACCTTTCTTTATCTTTAGAACACAAATTAAGATATTTTAGATGAGAACATTTAGAAGAGCTCCCTCATCCTCCATAGACAGCAATAGTTTTGAGACATTTAAAGTCCAGAACTGTAACCAAAAACATTGTCAAAAATTCCATGTGACTTCAGTGCTTCAGCTGTAACCATACAAAGCTCCAAGAACACTTTCGTGAGCAAAAAAAGCCTGCTAGACGCTGGAAACAAATATTTTCTTTCTATCAATATCTAAAATTTCTTAAATCAAGAAGCATTTCCTAGAAATCTGACAGATTATTTTGCTTTTTAAGGAAAAACTCATTTAATTTTGACATATTATTTCCTAAAACAAGAGAATATGTTTTGCTTGTCTATAAAATGGTTCTTCATTTAAGAATTTTAAAATATTTAGACTAGAAACAAGACAAAAATCTAAGAATGAAAAGCATTTTTTTGCATTGTGCAGTAGTTTGTTAGTCACAATTTAAAGTGTATAAAGGCTGATTTATACTCCACAGGTTCGCTAGTTCACTTGAGTGTATTCATGACTTGTAAGATTTTCTATTTTGTGTAATAATTTGTTTGTAGATAGATATAATGACAACTGTTATTGACCACATGTATAACCTTTAGTAACAAGTAATAACCATAAAGTTTTTTTTTTCTATTATTTAGTATGTGTATTATTATTATTTTTCCTTTTGTTCTTGCCATATCAAAAATTATATATTTGTAGAATATAGGTTTGGGCCGATAGATGATGCCATCTTACATCGCTGATGGCCAATAGACAAAACAATGCTGAGCCGGCATCGTCAATCCTCCTAACAACCCCCCACGCAAACCCCTGTCGCAAACCTGTTCGCGAAAAAGACACACTCAGGTCCTGTTTACGGGAGTCTCTGTAATGCCCGCTCATAATGCCCGCAATTGAGTGATAATCTCCTGAAAGTTGCACGTCTCCCTCCCGGTCCTCAAATAAGTCGTGCACCCTTCTCACCTTGGATCCCTCCTCGATCTTCAGACACTTTGAACTGACTTTGACACTTTGAACTGAGATATGAACAAAAGTAATGATGCAACAAAGTTTGACTTAAAAATCCTGAATGACTATAAAAATGTTGAATGATATGACGTAATTGCGGAATTAAATTAACTTATCATTTTAATAAAGAGGCCATGAATGGCAAATAATTGATTTTACACTTAGACAAACCGTTCACAGCATAATACTCACTAATCATGAGTATGTTCAGAAGGGCTACTTTTTAATCATATATGTAGTATGTGGAACAGATACATTTACTCTACTTTTACCTAATTTTTGCAAGTAATGGTCTTTTTACTTGATTATGGCTTTTCAGAACTGTTTCCACCACTGGATATTTGCAACCCAGGCTCATTCTGATTATGTAACCCTATATACATTTCTGGAGAGCACTTAACATTGCAGGAGCTACATTTTTTGCTGTTTTTGTTTTCACGAATGCACCAGAGGGCACTATGTACGCTTTTTGAGATCTCAAATTTCTATTGCAGGTGCCATTAATGCATGCTGTTATAGCATAAATCCACCAGAGGCCGCTGTCGACTGAATGACTCACTGAATGACTGACTGACCGATCGACTGACCTACCCTCCTCCTTACCTAAACTAAACCTATAGTGTTTTTAGAAGCACAGATTGACCAATAGTCAATATCTCATTTAAGTGTTTGTACTTTCCTTCAGGGTATATGTAATACATTAAAAATGAGTAAAAACCTGCAAATAGGACTGTTCTGGGTCATCATAGATTTATATAAATTATGTGAGTGTATCTGGGACTTTATATGCATTATACATACATGCAAAAATGTTTGCAGTGTTTTTCGTACATTTTTCAAATAGACCACTGTAAAACACTGTATTTGCGAGTGACACAGATAGAGTTCGTGTGTGTTTGCATGAGAGGATAGGCATAATGAATGTTCCACCAGAGCACTCAGAGAGAGGGGCAGTAATTACCTCAGCACAGGGGGTCGCTGTCCTTTTACATCTACACACACTCTCTTTAGCCCTTTCTCCATTATTCTGTGAGAAGGTAAGAAGTGGCGAAAACCACAGGAGGCTTAGGCCTATTTAAAAAAAAAAAGTACCCAGTCTATAATTACTGCTCTGTAACAACACTGCCCCATCTCTGAATTACTTCCTCCTTCAATCATCCTCAAAATACCCTGCATATCTTTCTATATTTCTGCTTATTAACTTTAGATTACTGTTGGAGTTTATTTGTAAATTAAAATTATAAATTAGATTTTTGTAGATTTTTAGATGTTAATTTATTAACTGTTTTTGGCTGATTATTCATTGCTACCAGCCAAGTAAAAAAAAAAGATAAATGAATGAATTAATTAATTAATTAATAATAAATAAAGGTACTTTTAATTGTAATTAGAATAGTTTGTTATAATTACATTAAATCTGCATATTTCCATAGAGTTTTAAACCAAACCAGGACAAAAATATATATAACATAACAAATAAAGTGCATTTAAATAGACTTGTTCTTTTTACTAATAACTATTTCATACATTTGTTCTGTCTGGTTCTCGAATCTGATTAGCTGACAGCTGTACAATATTCTGCAATCTCAGAACTTGTACAGCCTCTTCACTGTTACGTATTCTTCGACCAACACAAGTGGCAGGCAGATCAATAAACTCTGTCGTTTAGATTGCAACTATGCAGTTCATTTATAAAGATGGTGCCTTATTTATTTTAAGACAAAGTGCAAAGATGGTTGACGTTGTCCTTCCACAAGATGGTCGTATAATAAGCCATAATAAGGAGGCTTAGAAACTGGTGACTTTCTAAGTCCGTCTCTCCCTTTTGTTTGTTGTAGTGCTGTATTTATACCATATGACTGTACAGGCCCGGCCCTAACCAATTTGGCGCCCTAGGCAAGATTTCAGGTGGCGCCCCGTCACATCGCAGTAAATTCCACTGCTAGTGTAAAGTCATAAGAAACTAAACAGCTTTTTGATCGACTAATACAAGCTGGGAAAATGTCAGATAAATATGCCAATGCAATTAACATTATTGCTGAATAGATCTAATATTTACACATTTGCTTGAGGAAGGAATGATGGTGGTAGTTACATCAATATTACTATTTTCCAAAACATCTATGCCCTTCCATAACATTAGCTGACGTAAAACTTACAGATAGCACTATAGCTATTTAATGATTAGCAATGTTATGTCATATCTGTCAACGTTGGGATGTTAAAATATGGGACAACAAATAGCTTCAAATGATCGAATACATAGCAAACAATAGAAAATATTGACAATAAAATAAAAAGGTTTAACCAATTAAAATCAATGGCCTATACAGAAATTAAATAAAGCTATAAAATCTATTTAACTTTTAATTGTATTTGCATATGGATTAAAGTTACCATAGTTATTTAGTGAAGAGCAGCAAATGAATCTCTCATTGTGTTTTGTTTGATAACAGAGGTGTTAATGTAAGAAAGCACAGATCTATAATGAATGAATGAATGAAGCGTTCGACTACTTTAGTAACTGTTTGTGCACATTTAAGAGAAAATTAGTTGTGTTTAAAATAAAACAAGCAGGATAGAGCAAAAAAAAAGAAAAAAAAGAAGCACTTTTCCGATGGTCCCTTATGGAGAGCTCCACTCCGCACGAGTTCAGCTCTCCCGGCTAAACGCATGTCCCAGGCTAAACGGAGCACTGCTCGTAATATCGAGCGGAAAAAAAAGAAAAAGACAGCTGTGAAACATAACCAGCTTTGTCTTTTTGTTGGAAACACACTTTAGATCTTTTTAGGGTAAGAGGTTTTTGAGTTATTGCCATCTATCACTGAATGTGTGTCAGGAATATTGAAAACAAAACCAACTTAACCCCGCTCATTTCTGGCGCCCCCTGGATGTACAGCACCCTTAGCATTTGCCTATACTGCCTATGCCACGGGCCGGCCCTGTGATTGTAGTTTATTGAGTGTGAAATGGGACTCGCATATTAGAAAATCATGTATTTTTTGTTGGCCACTTTTAGTATAACCCATCTGTTTGATTTAATGACTCTCGCATTTTTGTTATTGCAGACAAGTTCAGTAAAAAAAAGAAGGGAGAAATGGCCGCATATGTTTAGTGTTTTCCTTATTGCAAACGCAACAGTAATCTGTTATGGTTTGCGCTGCATTGGCTTTTTTAGGATTAGTTATTGTGATCTCCAGATTGCAACAAAGAATACTAGGAAATGTCTCCAGACTGATGGTATTTGATGCCATTGAGCCTTATAATCGTAAAATGTGATCAAAATGACTTGTTTTGGCGTCACTTTAGATATTATGCTAGAGATTCATTCAAATCCTAGTTATAAAGTGACATTTGTGAAGTAGCAATAGTTTCTGCTGTTCTGATATCAGTTGCAGATGTGAATGAATAGCAGAAGAAAGTAGTTCTTCATACAGTAGGTTTTCTAGAGTATTTGTGTTTAATTTTCTTTTTTTATATACACAATTATGCTGTAAAACTGTTGTTTACATGCAATATCACACTCATAGCAGTGCGATATGGCTGTAAATTGTCACTGGTTGACAGGGGCGCCGCTGTCCGCCATTGGGCCCTCTAACAAGCTGAAAGTGAAGAGCCGGGGGAAGAGTGCTTTATGCTTCATGCCAATGCACGCCTCCCACCACTGCCGATATATAGCCTTTATATAGCCAGACTCATTATTGATATGTTGATACTAGGCATGGGACAATAACTGTTTTCAAGGTATATCGCGGTTTGAAAAAGTCAAGGTTTTATAACCGCCAAAGTTTTCTGCAATACCTTTTCTAGGGTATTATGCAAGTTATTTTTCAGTTTTGTTTTTTATGACAACAGTATCTTAAGCAGAAAAGATATCCAAGATGCTGTTTTAAATTGTAATGAAATCTGTGTTTTGGAACCTAATGAAGACAGCAAAAGTCAATGATTCATTTACTGTTCCAAAATATTTTAAAAGTTTCACAAAATATAATATGTTGTGTTCAAATGGGAAAACCAGACATTTTTACCCAGACATTTAAAAATATATATATTTTAAAGCATTAATAACAATACTGTGATATCGTGAAATTTGGATATTTTTATTCAAGGTTATCATACCGTCACAATCTTATACTGGCCCATGTCTAGTTGATACATTATTAATACATACCTCTATACATTTCTGGAGATCGTCCCAGCAGGTTTTTGTACAGTTTTTGTGAATCCCCCAGAGGGCGCTGTGTACACTTTTTCAGATCTCTAATTTCTCTCTCGAGTGACATTCGCACCAGCTGTCTCGTGTAAATCCACCAGAGGTCGCTGCTGACTGACCTACCGACCGATCCCCCCATCCACTTAATCTAAACCCAACCGATAGTGTTTTCAAAAGCACAAACTGACCTGATCACCTCCATGGCTAAACCCAACCGACAGTGTTCCAGCAAATAATAAAAGCCCTCAAGGCTGCCTATTTTTACCACATTTTCAGCTCTTACCCCATTCTAACCCTGTTATTTATTTGTTTTTTGCCTTTTTTTTACCTGCTTTATGGAACCTTTCTTCCCCGAACCCTGTTGTCACTATCAATTCTTCTGCATGTCAAGTCCACCAATGTACATGGCAAGCTACTTGGCAAACTGGTAACAGCAGAAAAGCAGTCCACACGGAGGTAAGTAAAAAGAAACAGAATCTGTCAGCCAAAATGCAGTCCTACGTAGCACTGGCTACATAATACGCGCTCTCTAGAAATACGTACAGGGGTACGTTTTCACAATGAATATATGCAGTTTTTTTTAGAATCTAGTGGCATTAGCTTGTTTTTAACTATTTAAATTAGGCAAAATAAAGCAAAGTTTTTTTAGAACTACTTTATACAGACTTTTCATGCTGAGTCATCAGCTTCTGATCTTTCTGACACACCTCAGAAAAGACTTTCTGCAAAACAAATATGATGAAAGACAAGGCCACGTGCAGAGTGTGTGTGTTTAACATGCAATCAACACACATCAAAGGTGTACATGGGGCACAGCACATGAATGTAAAGATTCAGTGAATGCATTCAATAACAGCACTGTTGAGCTGGGCTGATGTCCAAAGTAAACACTGTAAGCATATGAGTGCCTGCATTCGTGGCTATAGATGTGCACACATTCATGTGGATGCGTGCACTGAGTGCACTCTGTGGTTTCGTGGCTTGCCTCCTTTATGTTATACCTAACCTCTGCTGTTGTCCCGTTCATATGCTGATAGACCCGCTGTGTGTTTGCTAAATACAATTGGAGAAACAAAGGCCCTCCTACTGACAAACACTCACATTCAGAAATACAAAAACACTGAGTGTCTCCTCTCTAGACACAGGCGCATTGAAAGGTTTAGCCCCCCTCGCTGTGGTTGAGGGTTGTAAGAGTTTGTGTGTGGAACAGACTATCAAGATGCATTGGAGATAAACAGAAAGAACGTCAAATTATTCAGATATTTGGGATGAATTATGAATCACATTCCTCATGAAAAGTATGAAGAGAATCATATCATGAAAATCTTGGGCAGCACGGTGGTTAGCACTGTCGCCTCATAATAAGAAGGTCGCTGGTTTGAATTTAGTTGGCATTTCTGTGTAGAGTTTGCATGTTCTTTCCGTATTTGTGTGGGTTTCCTCCGGTTGCTCCGGTTTCCCCCAAAGCCAAAACACATGCGCTTTAGGTGAATTAAATAAGCTAAATTGTCCGTAGTGTATATGTGTGAATGTGAGTGTATAGGTGTTTACCAGTGATGGGTTGTTGAACAGACTGATGGGGGGATTTTAATTTGAGTGGGCTATTATTAGGGACCGAGCACCGAAACGGTGCGTAGGCCCTATTGGAATTGCTCTGTTTATTATTATTCTTCTTCTTCTTCTTCTTCTTCCGCGGAATGAATCGCGGTTTTGAGGGGCTAAACATGCCCGAAAACTCACAAAACTTTGCACACGCCTCAGAAGTGGCGAAAATTTACGTTTATTATGGGTCTCGGAAAGGGGTGTGGCAAAATGACTCGACAGCGCCACCTAGAAAATTTAAACGGACGAGCCCCCGATACACGAATCACGCACATGCACGAAAATTGGCACACACCTCAAACATGCCAAAACATACGAAAAAGTCTCTTGGAGCCATATCTCAAATCCAACAGGAAGTTGGATATTTTTGACTTCCTGCGGCGAAAAAGTGGCGTTTTTGCCATTTCCAGGCGTTGTATTTTAACGAACTCCTCCTAGGGATTTTATCCGATTGACACCAAAATTGGGTTTTGTCATCTAAAGGCCTTGGCGATGTTAAATTGCGAAGCTTTTGAGTTTTCGTCGATGGGCGTGTCCGTGGCGGCCTCGCAAACTTTGACGATTCGCCACAAAACAGGAAGTCGTTATAACTCAGGCATGCATTATCCGATCTGCCTCAAAATTCACACGTTTGATAAGAGTCCTGACCTGAACACGTTTACATGCCAACATATAGATACAGGTATAGCGCCACCTGCTGGGCACAGGAAATGACATGTTTTACACTGTAACAAACTCCTCCCACAAATTTTATCGTATCAGCACCAAAATTGGGTAGTGTCATCTGAAAGCTCTAGCGATGTTATATTGTGAAGATCTAGAGTTTTTGCAGAGGGGCGTGTCTGTGGCGGTATGACAAACCTCAACGCTTCGCCATGGAACAGAAAGTCCTTATAACTCAACCACACAATGTCCGATCTGCCTGAAACTACACATGGTTGATTAAATTCTTCTCCTGAACACATCCCCATGACAATATTGAAGTGGGCGTGGCAAAATGACTCGACAGCGCCACCTATGAAAATTAAACGGACGAGCCCCTGATCTACGAATCACACACATGCTCAAAAATTGGCACACACCTCAAACACGCCAAAACATACGAAAAAGTCTCTTGGAGCCATATCTCAAACCCAACAGGAAGTCGGATATTTTTCACTTCCTGCGGCAAATAAGTGGCATTTTTGCCATTTCCAGGCATTGTATCTTAACGAACTCCTCCTAGGGATTTTATCCGATCGACACCAAAATTGGGTTTTGTCATCTAAAGGCCTTGTCGATGTTAAATTGCGAAGCTTTAGAGGTTTTGTCGATGGGCGTGTCTGTGGCGGCCTCGCAAACTTTGACGATTCGCCACAAAACAGGAACTCATTATAACTCAGGCATGCACTATCAGATCTGCCTCAAAATTCACATGTTTAATAAGAGTCCAGACCAGAACACGTTTACACGCCGATATCCAGGTACAGTTATAGCGCCACCTGCTGGCCACAGAAAATGTCATGTTTTACACTGTAACGAACTCCTCTCACGAATTTTATCGTATCAGGACCAAAATTGGGTAGTGTCATCTGAAAGCTCTAGCGATGATATATTGTAAAGATCTAGAGTTTTTGCAGAGGGGCGTGTCTGTGGTGGCATGACAAACCTCAACGCTTCGCCATGGAAAAGGAAGTACTTATAACTCAACCACACAATGTCCGATCTGCCTGAAACTTCACATGATTAATAAAAGTCCTCTCCTGAACACATATACATGCCAATATTGAGTCAGTCATAGCGCCACCTACTGGCAGAAGGTATTTTGGCTTATAACTCAGCCCTACAATATCTGATCTGCCTGAAACTTCACATGGTTGATTAAAATCCTCTTCTGATGATATTAACATGCCAATATTGACACAGTCATAGCGCCACCTAGTGACAGAAGGAATTTTGGCTTATAACTTAACCACAAAATGTCTGATCAGCCTGAATCTTCACATGCTGGATAAAAGTTCTTTCCTGAACACATCAACATAACAATATTGAGACAGTCATAGCGCCACCTGCTGACTGAAGGTGGTTTGGCTTATAACTCAGCCTAACAATGTCCGATCAACCTGAAATTTCACAGGTTAGATGAGATGCCTCTCCTAAAGACATCTACATGCCAATATTGAGTCAGTCATAGCGCCACCTGCTGGCAAAAGGAAATTACTTATAACTCAGCCAAACAATGTCCGATCTGGCTGAAAATTCACATTGTTGATAAGATTCCTCTCCTGAAGACATCTACATGCCAATCTTGAGTTACAGTCATAGCGCCACCTGCTGACAGGAGGAAGTTTGGCATAAATCTGTGATTTTCTTAGATTTTTAAAAATATATTGGCTTAAATTATTATTGTTGGCTGTTCTCTGTCATCATAAGGTCACCGGGCGGCGGTGAGCCCGGGTGCGAGGTCCCTATCATCGCTGCTTGCAGCTTTAATTATTGTTATTTCTCAAACATATGGCAAAAAAAAATTTTAATAATATTATGTGTAGGTTTGCTGGATTAAGTTAAGCGCCACTCCACTGTGGACTGCTTGCGAACATGGAAAGAACATGCAAACTCCACACAGAAATGCCAAATGACCCAGTTGAGCCTTGACCAGCGACCTTCTTGCTGTGAGGCGATGGTGCTACCCACTGCACCACTATGACGCCAATTGCCATGATACGCAACATGCTATTCTATTTCACTAATAAGACATTGTGTCTGAAATCGCATACTGTCTGAGTACTTTTTTTCATGACTGTTACATACGTATTTTCCATATAGCAATAATATGGGTAGTACAATGGAAATGCCTAGTTAAACAAAAAAAAAACTCTATATTTGGTTAAAAAAACACATTGATTAGGTTCTCCATCCGTTACCAGCATGTGGAACCAATGAAGCAGCTTTAGCCAAATAGTTATTTTTTTTTAATCCTATGACACACCACACTGACATCAAAGAACTGCTGGCGACAACAGCCAACTGTTTTGCCTTGCATCAGCTAATCTTGCATAGTCAAACTCTTTTAAACCTTTTACTGACCAAGGACAGTCCAGAAGCCATCTAAAGACGGGTTTAATCTTCTGCGTCAAGTGATCGGCGTGACCCACGCGTAGCCGTGCATTTATACTTCTGTGATCTGTTTCTGTTGCTCTGCAATACACTTCCGAAACGCTAGCTGGCAGTAGGTGTTTGTGTTTCTGTGTTCAGTTCCTTCGCTGGTGTTTTGTTTTTTTTCTGAACGCTTCCTAAATGTACAAGTGGCTCAAATTTGCTCATTTTGAGGTGGGAACCGGCGGACGTGCAACAACTTTAATCATAAGGTAAACACAAAACAGCAGTCTGCATCCAGGTCTCCTTCACAGGACTCCCCACTTGTAAACACATGCAGCATCACGCTCGGGCAGCTCTCACCTCCGCCCACACTCGTCAGCGCTACTAAGCTGACCAATCACAGAGCTTGCTCTATGCTACATTTTTTGAGAGGTCCGCGTCAGCGATGCCGACGACCACAGCGAGGGGCTATGCGTCGACGCGTAGGCTGCGCCGCAGTATACGCGTGCGCTTGACGCAGAAGTATAAAGCAGCCTTAACTGACATATAAAGCTACCAATTACATTTTTTTTCAGGTTAATGTTTAAGTATGTAAATGTTTAATGCTGGTGCCCCTATAATATCAGACTGCCATGTATCTTGATGTGTACTGAATAGAAAGTTATGAACGTGGCTTTATCCATATGATGTCTGAAGCTGTATTTGGGCTATGAATGGCTGTCTAATGACTACAGTCAATGACCAGCTTGCGTGTGTTTGTTCTAATATGAAATCAAAGGGTTAGATTGGACCCCGTTCATGAGCACAATGTGACATACTTACACCCCAAATACCCAAACAAAACTTGCTCTGTTTGACATGAAGCACAGGAACATCCGAGGTAACAAGTCAGGGTACGGAAAACATTAATGTATGCAATATACTGACATTGAGGAGAAACCTGAATGTAGTAAAAGCATTCTAATAACTTATTAGTCTGGACTGTTGCAGTCTGCACTACCTGACAAAAATCTTGTTACCCATCTAAGAATTAGGAACTGTCACATCTGTCAGTGACCACCTGAGGACGCTGTAGTGCATCAGGACTCAGGTAGCACTACAGCGTCCCAGAAAGACTAAATTTCCATACATACCACGCACATACACCGGAACATATACACTGAACTGTCATCACATCTGTTCTGTGTTACCGTTGGTTATCTGGACTATATATTCCATTATTCCACCGTTGTTTGTTATCGCGTCGTTTGTCTTTCTTGTCTCCAGTTCCAGTAAGTCTGTTATTCCGAGTTGTTGTTCTTGATCTTGTTCTCGTGTCTTGCTATAGTCGAGTTCGTGTGTTATTTGTCTAGTCTGTTTTCTAGTTAAGTTTAGTTGTTTGAGTTTGTTTTTCCTGAGCCTCGTCTCTGATTTAGTTTCTGGTTTTGTCGTTTATTTGTTACTTTGTACCTTGAACACCTTGTTTTATGTTGATGCACTGTAAATAAATCTGCACTTGGATCCGCACCTTTTTGTCTCTGTTTTGATCATGCTAAATGTGACAGAAACAACAAATAATAAATTTACTTCTAGTTGATCATTTGTATATGAACTGTGTATGATTGCCCAGGAGCTTGGAGGACTGCATCCATACATCTTTGCAATGATTCAAATGACTAATAAATGATTAATATAGTCATCTGGAATGGCAAAGAAAGCATTCTTGCAAGACTCCCAGAGCTCATCATGATTTTTTCAATCTTCATCAGATAACAGAAATAGAAGAAAATACTGAGAGAAACCAAGCTTATTCGTGAGAATGCATTTTCCACTGGCCTAAATGAATGAATGCGTTGTGATTTAAGCACAATGAAATGGTTTTGTTTCTTGGTTGATAATTCATGAATACGAGAATGTTTTATATTCATAGCTGCCAAAGGAATCTAGTCAAACTCTCCACTACAGAATCTGACAGAATGCACGCTACAAACTGAATGGCTGGAAGCAGAACTATGGTAAGGTCAGGGGTTACCAAGGACAGCAGAAACGCAACACAAAGGTCTCACAAGCCTTATTGTTAAGAGTATCTTTGCTCAAACACAACAACACACAGTGGAAATAGTCTTCATAACCTACTGTCTGACCTGCAATTCTCTCTACAGAGTCAGTGCAGGAAGGTCAAAGCTCCAGCAGGAGATCCGCTATCCCGCACAGCTCTCATACACACACATTAACACATGCTGGTCAGGCTGTTTTCCATTTACAGAGCAAATGAACACTCGATGCTATAGGGCACTTGGTAATTATTGTGTTGGTGTGTTATGAGATATAGTGAAGTTTTATGGATGTCTGTGAGGTCTAATAGCCATGACACACCAAGTCAATGCTCAGTCATCTGCCAAATTCAGGCTGTTTATTGTCTGTTAACCATGTTTTGGGGTGTATTCCACTTTATCGTTACAAAGTAGCTTTTTGGCAAACTAGCATGTTGAATCGATATAAGAAGAGACACACGATAAAGAAAAGTTCTGAAGATGTGCTGGCACACTGAGAAGGCTCTTTAATTAGTTGAACCAAAATAAGAAATAAGTTAATAGTTACTTATCCTCAAGTCATTCCAACTCCTCAAATTCATCTTCGGAACACAATTTAAGGTACTTTAGGTGAAGTCTGAGAGTTCCCACATCCTCCATACACTATACCTGACCAAAGTCTTGTCATCAATTCCAGTTGTAAGAGCAACAAATAATACCTTGACTTCTAGTTGATCATTTGGAAAAGCGGCACAAGGTAGATTTTTCCGATGAATCACTGTTGAGCTGCATCCCAATGATCACAAATACTGTGGAAGACCTATTGGAACCCACAGGACCAAGATTCTCACAAAAATCAGTCAAGTTTAGTGAAGGAAAAATCATGGTTTGGGGTTACATTCAGTATGGGGGCTACGAGAGATCTGCAGAGTGGATGGCAACATCAACAGCCTGAGGTATCAAGACATTTGTGCTGCCCATTACATTACAAACCACAGGATTTCAATTTCTTAAGCAGGATAACGCTCCTTCCCATACTTCAGCCTCCATATCAAAGTTCCTGAAAACAAAAAGGGTCAGGGTGCTCCAGAATTGGCCAGCCCAGTCACCAGACATGAACATTATCATTTCTGGGGTAAAAAGAAGGAGGGGGCATTGAAGATGAATCCAAAGAATCTTGATGAACTGTGGGAGTCTTGCAAGAATGCTATTCCAGATGACTTTATTAATAAGTTATTTGAGTCACTGCAGAGATGTATACATGCAGTCGTCCAACCTCATGGGAGTCATACACAATATTAAATCTGCACCACAACTTTATATTCTATACTGTGCATTTTTTCTGTTCAGTGACAAGACTTTTGTCTTAACAAAGTCGGACCTTAATGTCTTAATTAAATAATTAAATATCAAGGCATGATTATATTTTGGTAAAATAAGCATAATCTAGAGGCATTTCGTTACGCCGATGATACGACCCTGATAGCAGAAAGTGAAAAGGACCTCGAATATCTGCTCCGAAGAGTAAAAGAAGAAAGTGAACACATGGGACTGTACCTCAACATCAAGAAAACGAAAGTAATGACAACAGCATGCAATGGTACAGTCCACATAACAATTGACAATGAGGAAATAAAATCAGTACAAGACTTCATTTTCCTTGGATCCAAGATCGACCACAATGGCGAGTCAGGGTTGGAGATCAGACGAAAAATCGCTCTTGGCCGCAGTGCAATGCAAGGAATGGAGAAGTTATGGAAAAGCAAGGACATCAGCATTGTAACAAAGATCAGAATAATCAATGCCATTGTTTTACCAATCTTTATGTATGCTTGTGAGAGTTGGACACTCAAGAAAAAAAGACAGAAGGAAGATCAATGCTTTCGAATTGTGGTGCTGGAGGCGAATGATGCGCATACCATGTAAGGCGGGAATCACAAACAAAACAATCCTGCAGTAGTCAAACAAAATGTATCGCTGGAGGGCAAAATCACCAAGCAACGGCTCTCGTTCTTTGGTCATATCATGCGAGCCAACTCCATGGAAAAAGCTTTAATGCTTGGTGCAGTCAGTGGATCAAGAAGAGGGCGTTAGAGAGCACGATGGCTGGACACAATCAAGACGGACTTCAACTTGAACATAGAACACCTGAAAGAAGCAGTCAGAAATAGGAAAGCGTGGCAAATCATGATCCGTAAAGTGGCCGAAAGTCAGTGTCGACTGATTGGCTAATCATCATCAGAGGCATTTGCCTTTCATATAAGCCACTTTTGATACCAAATGATCAACTAGTAGTCAAGTTATTGTTTGTTATTCCTGGAATTTGGATAAGAGACAAGACTTTTTTTAGGTAGTGTATGTCTTCTATGGTTTTCTGGCAATTTTTAAAATGACTCTGATTGGATTGAAGGGATGCCTTAAGGGTGAGAAAATGTTAGTTGATTTTTATGGTTTTCAATTTTGGGTGTTTTGATTGTAAACAACTTGTTTAATGATACCTCAGCTAATATCTTTATAAACTGATTGACTCATAAATGTAAAGTTTAAGTATTTAATTCTGATTCACGAGTTTTCCAAAAAAAGTTTCTACTCTATTAAACAATATAAAAATAAAGGTGACTTCTGAAGTGTTTCTGATATATGCTGTCAGGCCCTCACGCTGTCTGCCTGCAAAGCCTATCTGTAAACTGTCTCTCACCTTGCTGAAATATTTTCTCAGCATCTGCTGCTAGTTAGAATTTCACCTTTCTTATACAACACATTCTCAGCATGTCTGCCTCTTGTTAAAGATAATGAACCACTTTTATGGCTAGATAGGTTTTATCAACAGCATCTGTAACATGCAGTCTGTTATTTCAGGCAATCATTTTGAATGGTCTCTCAGTTTCTATAAAGACATAATCCTGCTAATTAGTTTTGTTAATGGTAACGACCTTTGATAAAGCTAGCCAGTAATAAATAATGTTATGGAATATTCATTATTATTTAAAAAAAAAACTAATAAAATCTACTTTTGAGTGTGTGTATATATGCATAAACATATTTATGAAGTGTGCTGTGGCTATAGCTATTTATTTTAATTCCAGGCTTAAAAACACTGGGGTACCTCAAGGCTCTGTTCTTGGGCCACTTCTCTTCTCCATCTACACATCATCTCTAGGACCAGTCATCCAGAGACATGGATTCTCCTACCACTGCTATGCTGATGATACCCAGCTATACCTCTCTTTTCATCCTGATGATCCCTCGGTTCCAGCTCGCATCTCAGCCTGCCTGTTGGATATTTCATACTGGATGAAAGATCATCATCTTCAGCTGAACCTCGCAAAAACGGAAATGCTTGTAGTTTCTGCCAACTCGACTCTACACCATAACTTTTCAATCCAGATGGATGGGGCAACCATTACTGCATCCAAAATGGTGAAAAGCCTTGGAGTAACAATTGATGACCAACTAAACTTCTCTGACCACATTTCTAGAACTGCTCGATCGTGCAGATTCGCACTCTATAACATCAGAAAGATCCGACCCTTCTTATCTGAACATGCAGCTCAACTCCTTGTTCAAGCTCTTGTTCTCTCCAAACTGGATTACTGCAACTCTCTACTAGCTGGGCTTCCAGCTAACTCTATCAAGCCTCTTCAACTGCTCCAGAATGCAGCAGCACGAGTGGTCTTCAATGAACCTAAACGAGCACATGTCACTCCGCTGCTAGTCCGTTTGCACTGGCTGCCAGTTGCTGCTCGCATCAAATTTAAAGCTGTGATGTTTGCCTACAAAGTGACTTCTGGCCTTGCTCCTTCTTATCTGCTCTCGCTTCTGCAGATCTATGTGCCCTCCAGAAACTTGCGTTCTGTGAATGAACGTCGCCTCGTGGTTCCATCCCAAAAAGGGGAGGAAATCACTTTCGCGAACGCTCAATCTGCCCAGTTGGTGGAATGAACTCCCTAACTGCAACAGAACAGCAGAGTCACTCGCTACTTTCAAGAAACAACTAAAAACCCAACTATTTAGTCTCCACTACACTTCCTAATCTGCAATTGCCTCTCTGAATATCACACTAACTGTACCAAAAAAAAAAAAAAATACTAATACTTCCCTTCTTAGACTTTACAGACCTGAAACTTGCCTATAGCACTTATTCATTGTTGCTCTTGGTTGTGTAAATTGCTTCCTTGTCTTCATTTGTAAGTCGCTTTGGATAAAAGCGTCTGCTAAATGACTAAATGTAAATGTAAATGATTTGCTCTTGTGTGAAATACCCAATCATCCAGAATTAGCCGACCATTATGCGTTCTTTAATGAGTTGGTGACATTATAAAGAGGAAATATTCCAGAAATCATATATTTTGATCGCCAAACTCTTGCTGGGGCTAAAAAAGACATCAATTTATCCTTCATCTGGACAACCTGACATTGTAAAGTAAATATGTAAATATTCGTAAAGTGTTTCAATTATTTTAAAATGGCTCACCATCTTGCAAAGTCAGTTAAAAGACTGGAAAGTGAGGCTAACATTTAAATAGGGCTTGTCAGATAATTAAGTCTGAGGCCACCAGTGGATTTGTTGTTTTAGCAATGAGTATGTATAATTAACTCACAGTCTCCACCTAAACTCTGAAATCATATTTCTAGTGGAAAAAAAACAAAAAAACTTTGTTAACATAGCCATGAACCAGCCTACACTGAGTACAGACCTAAATATTGTAGAGGCAGTATGGGATTACACAAACAGGGAAAAAATAAAGCATAAATAAAAGATATCTAAATCTGAAGTCAAACTTCTTGGGGAAGTGCTGATAGAGGCCTTGTATACTTCATAGCAGACTCCCCAAAAGAGTTCTGTCATGGCCCAGGCTTGAACTCGAGACTCTGTTAATAAATGTGCTTAGTGTCGTAGAAGGTCACACTAAATACTGCCTTACAGAAGAAGCTTTTTGTTTTTTAAACATTTTCCGTGCATATTTCCCCTATTTCTGTTTGTCTTCTAATGAAAAGACTACAATTCAAAGAGACAACATTTTTGCTAAATCATTCTGATGATGGCCTCAAAATTATGGCAAAAGATTTAGGTCATTCTGCAATACTTTAAAATAATTTTGGCCTTTCGTTCACTCAAAACTAGCATTTGTCAGAGCCCTGAAACAAACTTTTTGGAAAATAGTTTACAGAGTGATGATCATCAAAATGGCATTCAAGAGTTCAAACTTAGCTGATGATTGATTATAAAGCTTGTTTGGCATGCTGTCCCGGGAGAGAGCCCTGAGGTCATAAGATCCTGGAGCCCAGGACTCCCTCCCATTTGCAGGGCGAGAGGGGAGTTTGAGCTCAGGTAGATCTCGAGAACTCCCCTGCTGTAGTAGCTAATAAACAGATAGTGATTGCTCTTAAGAGTAACTACTTATTAGGTGCATGACTATGATGCCGATTTGGATTAGTCAGTTAACTTAAGTTGCATGTTTTCGGATGGTGGGAGGAAACCCACGTGATCACGGGGAGAACGTGTAAACTCCGCACGGAAATGTCGACTTGCTTGGTAAGGACTAGGACCAGTGATGTTCTTGCTGTGGTTGTAAGCCCACCGTGGCACCCATCTTGAAAAGAAGGAGTAGGTGTTTAAGGGGAGATTCCTCAAAATGAAGATGGCTGTTATATGGAACTTAGGGTGTTTATAGTGGCTTAGGAATTTTCTAATTGGTGAATCATAGATTGAATAATGTGGGACCATCCGCAATCAATCATAAGCATGTGATCCTCTCGAAATTAGTTTATAATAAATTTCACTTTGTCATGTTGATATGCAAAATGACACATTTTGAAAACGATGATCTCACAGTACAACATAACTAACAAAAAAATAAAGAACCATGCACATAATAACTAGTAACAGCAACAATGGCAGATTACAGAGCTGTACTTTTTCTGCAGGAGCTACTAAATTTTTTAGAACTGTTACAACAAAACCTTGTAATGCTTTAACAATTAAAGTACAAGTAAAGATGCAATAAAAGTTACACGTGCAAAACATTTTTAGATATACAGCATGTACATTCATCATAATCTTCTTGTATTTAGGTTTGCCCTCAGTGCACTAAAAAAAGGACTTCTTGCACATGCTCTCTAAATTCTTCTGTGATTTTAGTGTATGCTGCACCTCTGTGTTTGTTTACAGTGTCACATAAAGGTGTGGCATACGTATTACACCATTTTAACCCAGCTTTCCCATTTCTATCCGGATGCTGATAATTCTTGAATTGATACGCGAGGAGTCAAGCCTTCTCATTATGACTCCTATACTATGGAATAGCCTTTTTGATAATGTCCGAGGCTCAGACACACTCACACAGTTCAAAACTAGATTAAACCTACCTTTTTAGTAAAGAATATACTCAATGGAACGTGGAGCAGCAGAAGGCCAGGAGCATAAAGCTATGGAAGGCCTGGAGCATGGAGCGGTGGAAGGCCTGGAGTGTGGAGCTGTGGAAGTGCCTGGAGCGTGGAGCTGTGAAAGTGCCTTGAGCGTGGACCTGCAGAAGGCCAGAAGCACAGAGCTGCAGAAGGCCAGAAGTACAGAGCTGTGGAATGCCTGGAGCATAGAGCTGTGGAAGTGCCTGAAGTGTGGAGCTGTGGAAGTGCCTGGAGTGTGAAGCTGTGGAAGGGCCTGGAGCGTGGAGCTGCAGAAAGCCAGGAGCGTAAAGCTGTAGAAGGCATGGAGCATGGAGCTGTGGAAGGCTTGGAACGTGGAGCTGCAAAAGGCCAGAAGCCTAGAGCTGCAGAAGGCCTGGAGCGTTGAGCTGTGGAAGTGCCCGGTGTGTGGAGCTGCAGAAGGCCTGGAGCGTGGATATATGGAAGGACCTGGAGCGTGGAGCTGCGACAGATCTAGCGGCTCAGGTTCAGCAGGTACTGGTGAGTCAGACAACCCTGGCATCAACTCTGGCAGTGCTCTAGTCTCTGGCAACTCTCGTGGCAGGAAAACCTCTGGCTGCGATGAAAGGACATTAAATGCTGGTGGGCATTTTGTCAGTGGTAATCCCGCCACCTTGCTCACGGTGAAGGGGGACCCACTCAGTTGCAGTGCTAGTTTACTATACTAAATTAATGTCCAATGGGGCTCATGTAATGGCATACATGAGTATAATGGCTCAGATAACCCTCCACAGGAGAAAATCATTAGACATAAAGCATCCATAGATGTTAGGTGGGCTACCTGAATGAAGTCCTCAACATAGTCCTAGATGGTGCAATTTTCTTAACAGATACTCATAGTTCGAAATCCTGCTGGATCCATGTTGTAGCCCTCTGTTATGAATTGGACACTGACAAACGACGTACAAATCCAAATGAGGATACTCTGAAAAACAATAAATGACATGATCAAGTCAAACGAGCTGATCAAGTAATTTTTACCAGATGTCGTATTGGACATACAAGAATAACACATAACTTTTTTACTCAAAGATGAAGACTCTACCCAATGTTTGCACTGTAAAACCCCATGGACCGTAGAACACATTTTACTTGACTGCCCTGCTTTTAATGACTTTAGAAAGACTTTTTATGATGAGAACTCTCTTAAGGACATTTTTAACAAAGTGACACCAGAAAAAGTATTAGAATTTTTAACATGTATTAACCAGAAAAAATTTATTTAAACTGTATATTCAATTATTTATTTTTTACTGTTGATGTTTTTTAATTACTGAAATGCTCTTGCAATGCAAATAGCCTCAGTAGCTGACATGGCAATAAATAAATAAATAAATAATGAATGAAACAAATCCAACTGCAGTTTATTAAGTACAAGCTATGTTCATAAACCGGAGCAAAACAGTAGCACAAGGGTAATCCAATAGACATGGTCAAAATACATGTGAGAGGTCAGATTAAGCAGCAAAGGATAAAAAAGGCAAACAAAGCATGGTTTAAAAACACTGGAAAAATCAAACAAGGAAAATGTTTTGTAACGTTCGTATGCAAAACAAGACTCAACAATGTGTAAGTGAAAGTAAGATATTTTTATAGTCCTTGTAATCAGTGAAAATGAGCAGCAGCTGTGTTTGTCTGTGAATGACAGGATTATTGTACGCTGTTTCAGGAGTTGATAGGCGCAACGAGTTCTGGGAGTTGTAGCTCTGTAGGAAGATATCTCCAATAGAGAAAACACAGCTGGGAATTATAACAGACTACAGAAAGTAACCACCAGTATAGACAACATCGCTGACAATCCAAACAAATTTCATTTTGTAAATTATTCTTCATGACCAAAAACATAAATGTTAATCCCAGAACATCATTCCTGTTCAAAAATGTATATATATTTATATATGTATATATATATATATATATATATATATATATATATATATATATATATATATATATATATATAAATATACCCAATCCAAACCCTTAAACTTAACCCATAACTGTAAATTATTCCTAAAATCAGAGGGGAATAATAGTTGGATAACAATGACGTAAACCCTAAAGCCTGGTTAATAACTAAGCATTGAGTGATCAGTGTGACCCATGGCGCATGTCTTGCGTGTAGCCGTGCATTCATACTTCTGCGTGCTGTTTGTGTTGCTTTGCAATAACACTTTCGAAAAGCTAACTGGCAGTATTTTTTTATGTTCCTCTGTGTCGAGTTTCTTTGCTGGTATTTTGTTTTCAGAGTGCTACCTTAGTGTACAAGTAGCTAAAACTCGCACATTTTGAGGGGGGAACCAGTGGACGTGCAAGAACTTTCATCATAAGCTTAACACGAAACAAAATTTTCCATCTGCAGCTCCTTCACAGGACTCGACACTTTTGAACACTCACTCCATCGGGCTCATTGCTCTCAGCCCCGCCCACACTCGTCAGCAGTACCAAGCTGACCAATCACAGAGCTTGCGCTATGCGTTGTTGTGAAGTGTAGTTACATTTTTTGAGAGGTGCATGTCAGTGATGGCCACGGAAGAAGGCGCTTGATGCAGAACTATAAACCAACCTTTACTGTAAGCTTAAAGTTAACATAAACCTGTAAACTTATCCCTTAAATCTGATTGGTTGATTCGAATATTGTTCCAGAATCAACAAAGATAATGATCCAAGAACATGTCCTACTCTGTGGAATGCTAACTAACCAAAAGTTCACTTTTGGCCCTGTTTGTGTATTTTAGCCATTATTCTTTTTTATGTGAAATATTTATTACAACAGTCTTGGGCTCAGAAGGTTCTGGGTCTATGAACTTGTATTTGTGTGTGTGATGCTCGTGGCAGCAGAATTCCATCTCCACAGAGCTGAAGGCAGGGCAGCTCATATTAGTCTTTTATGTCCTGAGACAATAGTGGCCATTGTACAGAGAGAGAATGGCTTGTATTATGCTGCTGTATAAGGTGCATTGTGTGCGTATGCATGCGTGTTTTTGTGTTTGTGGGTGTGTGTATCTTTTGTGACTTAGGAAATGGATACATTGGCCTGAATTGCCTTTCAGACACACAAAAAAACTCCATGTACTGCGACACAAAGAGTCGCGTCCAACTGTTTGAGGGATTTAACTTATGACTTGACGGCCGACGGACCCTCCTTCTCTGAAACCATGACGACAACAGTCAGAAGCACCACAGAGTCAAAGACAGCAAGAAACAACTCAAACCCAAACCAATAGACATTTCTCTCTCTATGTCTTTGTCTTTGCCTTATTCTCTCCCTGTCTGTCCCCAATGTGTTTCCAGTCTGCTGAGCTGAAGGTTACTGAGCTCCTCTGTGATCAAAGCGTTTACTATTCAAACCACTGACCCTGTAGCCAACAGCTAACCAGGGCTCTGAGGGGCCCTTTACATGTCCTGCTCACTCTCAGCCTCTATTTTCCTGTCTATCGAATACTCGGGTGTGATATATTCACGCATCTGACAGTGTAAAGGGTATCAAGAAAGAAAAGGAGGTGCCCCTGCTGTCACTATATGCCACAGATTCACTGCCCCGTGTTGACAGCAAACATGATACAGCAATCAAACTAAATTTAGTTTTGTGCTGTGACATATTTCTGAACACAATAAGATAGTCAATGAGGAAAATGTACGTTTTTTTATATTTTGAGAATCAGTTGGGATAGTAAAAATCAGAGGGTTCACTGTAAAAAGCGAGTAAACCCATTGCTTTTAAAGCGATTAGTTGATTTTACTTTTAAAAAGTGAAGAAATTCATTGGGCTCTATTTTAAAGATCTAGACAAAAAGACTAAAGCGCATAGCGCAAAAGCATGTGTGTCAGAATCCACTTTTACTATTTTAAATACAAAAATACGATTTGCGCTATGGCGCATGGTCCAGTCAGAGTCTCATCTTCAATTCCTTTTAAGAATCAATTGCGTCGCGCCATGGCGCATTTGCTATTTACATGGGGGACTTTGTAAGTGGAAAAACTGAACGCTTCGCTAGTAAGAAAACAGTTAAACAGACCATTTTTTTGGCCTCTATACTTTCTCTTTCTCTTTACTTTTACTCTTTACTCCTTTACTTTCGTGGATAAGGAAATGATGTTGTGCGCACTCCACTGAAGACATTCATTAGCCTACATATTTAATTTCATTTGTTATGTGTAAAGATTTGTTTCAAAACTTTTTCACTATTCAGTTCTAATTTCCAGCAAACAAATAAATGAACAATAGAAATGAAGTGTGGTCAAAAATTAGAGTTATATCCAAACATGCATCCTATTCTTACGCCCCATAAGGTCCAAAACCCGACAGGAGGACAAATCTAAACTTGTTTTTATCAAAACAAATATAAATTTGCATATAATAAATACTACTACAGCAGTAGTCACTGTGGTGACCCTGGATTAATAAAGGGACTAAGCCGACAAGAAAATGAATGAATGAATGAATGAATGAATGAAATACTACTACTACTAATAATAACATTATACAAAGGTAAATTGTCAAGAATAAACTGAAAAAAGCTGCCCAACATGAAGACAGTGGTTTTACAACAAAAATCAATCCATCTGCCCTAAAAAAAAAAAAAAGTAAACCTATTGCTTTTAATGGGATTAGTTGACTTCATCTAAAGTTAGTTACATTGGCCTATAGTCACTAGTGACATTTTGTGGTGTCATTGAAGTCATTTGCAGGCTATTTGTCAAACCTTAAATCTATGTCAAGTGTTACTGAAGTAAATAGAAATGCTAACCGCTAACTCTCTCAGAGTTTTATAAGCCTATTTAGTCAGAATGTGACAATGCACTCTAAATACCAGCAGATGACTATTGGCTAACATTATTGTGTCTCCTTTTGTGATCATGTCAGTGGCAAACAAATATCTGACCATGTGTTGAAAGTAAAAGAGTTTATTTTACCCATATATTGACTTAACAACAAAAATCGATCCACAATCAGCCCTAAAAAAACAAAACAAAAAAACAAGTAAACCTATTGGTTTTATAGCGATTAGTTGACTTAATTAAAAAAGTGAAAAAAAGCTATTAAAAAATATATATATATTAAAGCTATTGCTTTTAATGGGATTAGTTGACTTCACCCAAAGTTAGTTACATTGGCCTATAGTCACTAGTGACATTTTGTGGTGTCATTGAAGTCATTTGCAGGCTATTTGTCAAACCTTAAACCTATGTCAAGTGTTACTGAAGTAAATAGAAATGCTAACCGCTAACTCTCTCAGAGTTTTATAGGCCTATTTAGTCAGAATGTGACAATGCACTCTAAATACCAGCAGATGACTATTGGCTAAAATTATTGTGTCTCCTTTTGTGATCATGTCAGTGGCAAACAAATATCTGACCATGTGTTGAAAGTAAAAGAGTTTATTTTACCCATATATTGACTTAAAAACAAAAATCGATCCGCTATCAGCCCTAAAATAAACAAAACAAAAAACAAGTAAACCTATTGGTTTTAAAGTGATTAGTTGACTTTACTGTAAAAAGGTGAGTAAAGGCATTGCTTTTAATGGGATTAGTTGACTTTAAGTTAAAGTTACATTGGCCTATAGTCACTAGTGACAAGTTTTGTGGTGTAATTGAAGTCATTTGCAAGCTATTAGTGAAACCTTAAACATGTCAAGTGTCATTGAAGTAAATAGAAATGCTAACGGCTAACTCTCTCAGTGCTTTATAGACCTATTAGTCAGAATGAGACAATACACTCTAAACACCAGCACATGACTATTGGCTAACATTATCGTGTCTCCTTTTGTGATCATGTCAGTGGCAAACAAATATCCGACCATGTGTTGAAAGTAAAAGAGTCCATTTTAACCACATATTGACTTAACAACAAAAATCGATCCACAATCAGCCCTAAATCAATAATTAGAATTAGCATACTTGGGAATCAATAGAACGCTCTTGGCCACCCAATTGATGAATGGGTTATCAGTAATCCCAGGCATGTCCGAGTTTACTTTATCTAATCCCTTCACAACTGAATATTCATTCATTCTTTATAAATGTTTACTTTGCTTTCTGGCTAAGAAGAAACACAAGCACTGATTCAGCATTCTCTTTACTGAACATGCATTTGCATCTGCTGAATAACCATCTAACCTACTGACCGCACTGCTTATTATCAGAATTAGCATTTACTCTTTTATTATTGTCTTTCTGCTTCACATTATAAGCGTAGAGGATATGCAGATGTGTTGATGCTGGTCTTCAAACGGCATGCTAAATGTTGGTTAATCATGCAGAAGCGAAGCAGAGTGTGAAGCGTAGTTAACCGTTCTTTTGTTTATCCTTTTATAAATAGCGTGTCACAGCACATTAAACCAACGCTCATGTTTTCCCAGTATGGATTGCGGTGCGTTTTGTAATTAACTCTGTACAAAATCTCGCAGTCTTCTGTTCACCGCTATGAACAAGCGTACACACGCTGACTGGGCTGTACCGAGACTTGTTAGACAGCTATACATCCTGCCGAGACCCTAAGAAAGACAGACCCCCAGCAGGCTTTTAATAAACCTTACTCAGACCCCCTGCTCTAAGACACACATAACACAGAGTCTCTCCAGAAATGAGAAATAAACCTTTTATCACAGTCACGAAGAGAAAAGAAAGGCTTAGACAAACAGGGCACATTTTAATAACCTTTCAGCTTTTTGTGCAGCTCATTTCCTGTCCTGCACTCTGACTCATGGATTTTTAAAGTAGATATGTATTCAATTCTTTTTGTACTACTATTACTACTACCACTACCAACATAAAAAATATATATATTTTTGTAAATGCTGTAGTTTTTGAACCATAATGTAATATTATACTGTATATAATAGTGTTTACATCACTTTGTTTATGAATGCTACAGTATTAACTACAGTGAACTGATGCTTTACTAGTAAACCATAAAAGGTATGTATATACAGAGCTCAACCTATATATATATATATATATATATATATATATATATATATATACACACGCACAGTTGTGGTCAGAATTATTAGCCCCCTGTTTATTTTTCCCCCAATTTCTATTTAACAGAGAGATTTTTTTTCAACACATTTCTATACATATAGGTTTAATAACTCATTTCTAATAACTGATTTATTTTATCTTTGCCATGATGACAGTAAATAATATTTTACTAGATATTTTTCACAACACTTTTATACAGCTTAAAGGGACATTTAACGACTTAACTAGGTTAATTAGGTTAACTTGGCAGGTTAGGGTAATAAGGCAAGTTATTGTATAATGATGGTTTGTTCTGTAGACTATCGGGGGGAAAAAACAGCTTAAAGGGGATAAAAATGTTGTTCTTCAAATGGTGTTAAAAATTAAAAACTACTTTTATTCTAGCCGAAATAAAACAAATACTGTGAAAACTGTTTTAACATGCTCTGTTAAAACATTATTTGGGAAATATAAAAGAAAAAAAAAAAACAGAAAAAAATGGGGCTAATAATTCCAGTATTAATAAATAATAAAACTAATAATTATATATATTAAAAATAATAATAAAACTTCAAGTATTTTTTTTTTTTAATTCTCTTTCTTTTACTAGAGATAATAATCTACCAGTGTTGAAGGACTGGAATATGACAAAGCACATTAAAGCACTAGACCTTGGTAAAAGCATGTGATCCATGAGCTGAGCTTCGTTTGGTGACTGCTTTTTGTATTTGTTTCAGGAGCAGTGAGGTTTCTATTAAACTAATGCTTTTTTTTTAATTAATTAATTAATCAATCATTCATTCATTTTCTTGTCAACTGAGCCAGCCAAGGCTCGAACCAGTGTCCTTCTTGCTGTGAGGCGACCAACTGCGCCACCCACTTTTTATTTCAATTTAAATATGTACACAAAAACAAATTATGCATCCAACAACTAAAATAAAATATTAAAAATTTTATTAAATTAATCAATGAAAATAAAACAATGATTGATTGAGTATTTTTTAAACAGTTTCTCATAAAAAAAGGTCTTTGCACATCAACCTGTGAGATGTGGCATACTTTGAATTTTGTTTTTCTTGTAAGGTTTGTCTAAAAATTTAGTCTTTAATATATTTAAGTTCCAAATAAAAGAAAATGAAGCCCACAAGTTTTGTTGAATATTTCAGAATCATATATCATTACTGTAAAATAAAAGTAGTAACTGAAGCAGAATTTTGGTTATCATCTTTTCCAAATCGGTATAATGCAGGGATATGCGACACAGTAAACAGGTTGCATCCTGTGTTTGTATAAAATATAAGCAAGCAAATAATAAACTGTTTGTCAAGGGTTCAAGACAAGACAAGGCAATATATACATTCTCAACATTAATTATTCATCTTGGATAAATTAGACAGTGTGAAAACAATGTAAACCAAGTATACCCAGGTTTGCTAGTTTACTAAAAGACATTTTTGGCACCCAATCCACTGACTTTATTCGTTTACGGAGTCATGAAGATGGATTATTTTAATAAAAATGTATGTTTGTGGTTTACAAAGGAAAAAAATATACAAATATATATGATATATGATATATTACAAATATATATCAACATTGCTTGTGTGGAATGTCCTTTTTTAAATGTGTCACTGTTTGAAATACAGTTGAAGTTAAAATTATTAGCCCTCTTGTGCATTTTAGTTTCTTTTTCAAATATTTCACAGATGATGTTTAACAGAGCAAGGTAGGATTGGGCCAATAGACCATGACATCGTCTATCGATGATGGCCAATAGACAACACGATGCTGAACCAGCTTCGCTGATGCTCCACCCTCATCACAAACCCGCTCGCGTAAATACGGCCCCGTTCACACTAATACGTCTTTCTGTTAAAATGGCATTTTAGAACTAAAATGATCCACATCCACACTGTGTTTTACCTAGCATTTATGAACAGCCCTCCAACCGCTGAAAACGCACATCACGTGACCACACACACAAACACAGCCACACACACACACACACACAGCCACACCCTGTCATGGGCTCCTCTAAACTCCAGAGAGCAGTGCACGTCGGACAGTTTATCAAGGATGTACCGCTGGATCTCGCTATAGTTGTTAAAGGTGATATTTAGACATCCGTCGGAAGTTCTGGGAGTCTCTATGCATAATACCTGCAAATAAGTGATAATTTCCTGGAAATAACACATCTCCTTCCTGGTCCACGAATAAGTCACGCACCCTTCTCACCCCCGGATCCCTCCTTGCTCTTCAAACACAGCGCATGCACTCTATCAAACCCACCACCCCTGCTATTCACATGATGACGATGCCATAGTCCATTGAGATGTTTCACATTAGACATCGTACGATGCCAAATTGGTCGACATTGCCCAATCCTAGAGCAAGAAATTTTTCACAGTATTTGCTATAATATTTTTCTTCTAGACAAAGTCTTATTTGTTTTATTTCAGCTAGAATGAAAGCAGGTTTAAATTTTTTTTTTTTAATTTTTAAAATATTTTTCATATTTTAATTTTTTTTTCGATTGTCTACAGAACAAACCATCATTATACAATGACTTGCCTAATTACCCAAATAAATAACCTAGTTAAGCTTTTAAATTGGACTTTAAGCTAATTCTAGTATCTTGAAAAATATCTAGTAAAATATTATGTACTGTCATCATGGCAAAGATAAAAGAAATCAGCTTTTAAAAATGAGTTATTAAAACTATTATGTTCAGAAAAAATATATCTTCCCGTTTAACAGAAATTGGGGAAAAAAAAACACAGGAGGCTTCTGACTTCAACTGTACGTCAGTTCAGCCGCCAAAATATATGATAATGAATGCATAGATTGAGTGTCTGAACCGCGTGGCTGATGCTGTAATTGAGTTTATTGGTCTGTAATCATATCCGCCAAGCCTTTGTTCAGTCTGGTCTCGCTCTGAGTGTGTTTTTATTGCTGTGTTTGCGTGTTGCGATGGGAGTAACGTGTTGTGACAGCGATCAGGTGCTCTTGTGTTGTCTGGCTGCTTTTTTTTGTGGTTGGGTTTTTCCGTGACCCTCCTCCTGACAGCACACACACACACACTTTCTGCCCCAGGGAGCGACCCAGGTGAGACTGTGCCACAATGACGTATGTGTTTAGACCTCCTTTTGGGTCTGTGTAAGAAGTGAAGAATAAGCGTTTTTACTGTGCAGACGCGATGCGAACACACACACACAAGCACATGGAAACTGTCCACACAGCTCAGCGAGAATGAGTTTATGAAGTGTAAACTAGTGTGCTTTTAGCACACACTTCATTTGAATGATGTGTCACTGGTTTAAAGCGAGGGTGTCAGTCATCTCAGCGCCTGCTCTTTTAAAGTTAATCAAGCCCTTATTTACATAGAAATGTAATATATGGCAGTATATTCTATTAAATTTTATTCATTTTAATTCATCTTTATTTCTATAGCACTTTTAGAATGTAGATTGTGTCAAAGCAGCTTCACATAGAAGATTATAGTGAATTAAAACAGTGCCAGTTCAGTTTTCAGTGTGGAAGTTCAATTTAGTTCAGTTCAGTGTGGTTTAATATTCACTCCTTATAGTTCAAACACTGAAGAGCAAATCCATCGATGCGCAGCTCCACAAGTCCCGAACCATGCAAGCCAGTGGCGACAGTAGCGAGGAAAAAACTTCACCAATTAATAAAAGTGAAAGAAAATACCTCGAGAGAAACCAGGCTAAGTTGGGCACGGCCATTCCTCCTATGGCCAAACGTCTTGTGCAGAGCTGCAGTCTAGGCGTTGGAGGCTGGTGAACACTGGACGTCCATCGTGGAGAAGTTGCGGGTGGGAGTGGTCACTGGCTGGTGTACAGGCCCGCCCTTGAGGATCAATGCGAGGACTCGTCTGTCACTGAGGTCTTACAGGGATCAGTCTCATGCTCGCCACTCCTCCATAACCACCACAGCAGCTGCTCAGGATATGGCCTGGTGCAGGATAATGGAAATAATAATAAAAAAAAGAGTAAAAGAAGCGCTGTTAAACACTCTGTTAAACATTCTTTGGAAAATATTTGAAAATATATACATATATATTAGGGATGTGAACCTACACTGGTCTCACGGTTCGGTTACGATTATCATGCTGATTCGGTTCAACTCGGTATGTCGGCTCACCATGGTGCATAGACGATGCTTTCCATAAAAAAAAAAATGTTTATATTTTACTTCACAACACAATAATTCATTCATTTCATTTTCTTGTCAGCTTAGTCCCTTTATTAATCCGGTGTTGCCACAGCGGAATGAACCGCCAACTTATCCAGCACGTTTTTTTTTTGTTTTTTTTCACGCAGCGGATGCGTTGAAGCTGCAACCCATCTTTGGGAAAACACAATAATTCTTGTATTAAAATGTATTATTTATATTTATATAATTTTTGCAATACAATTTTGTTCTTTAATGCAAGGAGCCAGATATATGTGTACTTTTAACTGCTCAAAAAAAAAAAAAAAACAACACTCCTTTTGAATGTATCAAACAAAACTAAAGTACATGAACAGAACAACATGAACATTTATAGGAAATAAACAAATGTAAATATTATCCCGCTTGCTTTTTGAGCGTTGTTGAGCAACTTCTTAAACACCTATGATTAGTCACGCTCTCAACAGAAAAGGCTGAGATTGGATCTTATGCTTCGTTCACACCAGATGTGTTAGAAGCATCAAGCTCAACTGATTTACATGTTAAGTCAATGCAAAGACGCGAATTGACATTCTGCAGCATGATACACGTGAATGAGGCGGCGTGAATGACGGGATTTGTGCGACTAAATTGTCGCAAATTTTTAAGTTGTTTTGCGAGACAGAAGCGTTTAAAGCTTAAGTTGGAAAATCTGAACTTCAGCGGACATTCGCGCCGCATTAACAAACCAGGAACTTTCTTCTATAGGGTGTGATTATGACGTAGTGCCTGTTGTTGGTGTCCTGAGGGGAAATCCTCCTGTCCACACCAGACAACAGTAAGCTTTCATCATCCAGCTGTAGTACTGGAGGAGTTTATGAGTTCACAGAGCTGGGTGCACCTCAGAATGGATTTAGTGGATTCAGACACGGCTCCAAACAAATGGACGCTGGTTTTCAGTCTTCTTAAAGTGCATAAACACAACTATTCTCTCAATAAAATCTATGTTAGCCATTTAGCAATGAAGCTAGAGTGACAGGGCAGACAGAAGCCCCACCCAGCATGAATCGGCATCTGTTGTGAAGTGAATTTGACGCACAAATGAAGCGATTTATCCACATGTACCGTGTCTGGTGTGAACACAGCATAACACCCAATTAACACAGGGCTTCAGCGTCAACGCTTGACAGAGGGTGTGCCTGAAGTTGGGGCTGACACGATCGTCATAGCAGCGTCAGCCAATGAAATTAGTCAGTAATCGGCTACTGTCTGAGCTGGTGTATTTGCATACAGCGATCTAATTGCCTGACACTTCTGTTTGCGCTTGAAAAGTTGAGAAAGTCTCAACTTCTGCAGCGAGCAACGCCACTGAAGCAGCGCAGACGGATCCACAATGCAGTTTGGCAACGCTAATGCCCAGTGTGAATGGGGCGTAATGGTCACTATTCAGCAAACAGTGACACAAACTCTGATGTTAAACAGCCGCGGTGATCAGCTAATCCATTAAAGATGGCGACGCGGTGAAGAAAACTCGCTTTGCAGACACGTTTGTATCTTGATCTACTAGTAACGTTATTGTTGTAACAGCTGAGAGACAAGACAAAGTTTTACCCCACGAACACGCCAAAAGAGAATGAGAGAGAGAGAGAGAGAGAGAGTTTTCTTTCACTTTTTCTTACCTGGGTTCTGATGTGCTTTCCTGTCAGTGAAAAACTGTCCAGCAAACTCACAAGCAGTTAATTGTGAACAATTGTCTGCTTTTTAAGTAGTTGGAGCGCTTAATTACTCGTTGCCTCCTCCTTAGCCATAAACTACCACCATATAACACTTATGTGATAAATGACGTCAGTACATAATAACCAGTTATGATAATTACTGAACCGATACCGAATTGTTCGCATCTGCATCGCGTAGGCCAGACATGATATCTATTACTTGTTTTACAATATATTGCAACAAAATATATTGCAATAAACAAACTATAATGTCATTTTAAAACAATAATATATTTATGTAACGCTAGAATGACAATATAATATCCTCACAATGCAAGTACGCTCTTCCAAAGAACACAATATTTTTATCTCAGTATTATTTCATTTAGTTATAGTCATTTTTAACACTTATTCAATTAGGCATTGGAATCAGAATGTCAAAACACATATCCTCAGCTAAAAAGTTGCTAGAATTGTATTTTATGTATGGGCGATATATATTGCATCATCAAAAATGATTAAGGTCATGTCTATGTGTTGTGCGATAAGTCGATATAATGATTATTGTGACAGGCCTTGCATTGTGGTGCATTTTTTTAGACCCTCAATTTATTTGTATATAATTTCACTTATAATTTTGACTTTAAGTGTACATAAATTAGAGCGTTTTTCCACAATTTAGTGTTTGTTTGCCTATTAATGAAAGGAAATAGAACCCAAAGTCTTGTTTGACCCCACATTGAGTCTTTTGATTTTGCAGACTCTGAACTATTTTTTTAAGCTGCAAGGTGTCAATTCAAAACTACTGACGTCTGAAATCCTCTAAAATGTGTTCCTACATCACTGTCAGCTTCAGTTTGCAGGCTTGCGACACCAGTGTGAACTGCTGAGTTACTATGTTTCTTTAGCATCACATCACACATCACTGTGTTATCGTCATTTAGTGCCAGCAGTGCGTTTTCATAGAAAATGGAAAAGAAAACTTTATATTAAAGAAAAAAAAGTACAACATATATCAATGAGATGGTGCCAGTACATATCCTTAAGGCCTGAAAGTTAAATGTGACTCAATTCCGATTTTTTGCTCATATGTGACACAGAACGGATCTGTTTTATGGTTGTGTAAACACGGAAAAAAATGCATGCATTCGGATATTTAGAGATCAGTTTCAGTTCTGTACATCATTAAATTGCGACAATGTGGTGCTTCTCTGCGGTTTAATGATGTAGAAAGAAGAGAGTGTGTGGAGGTACCAACGCGGTAAACAACAATAACAGAGGAAACATGGAGGAAAGTGGTCAGTCGCCACAATTTGCTCCCACCAGACCTGAGCTCTCTCTCGTACCCACAAATTCCTCTGAATGGTGGAGGACATCATAAAGCATATAAACCATAAGCGCAATCTGCAATGACGGCACTTTTCTCCGCCTTTAAAATCATTTTAAAGTTGGACGAACTTCCAGTTGTAACGTTTGCTTTTTGTCGCTATTAATACATGCACTGCAGGCTACACATAGAACAACTTTATTCTCTCCAACACCAGTGTGCACACAGGCAAAGGCTACATCTTTCAACCACACACACACACATTAGGGCCATACTATTACGTAAACTGCGTGGGAGTAAATCTGGACGAAACCATTCACTGCTTCTACTACACTTCGCATATTTTGCAGAGCTAAAAACAAGACAATTTCTTCCATCGTGGCTACTGGCTAGTGTGGCACAGATGCTAGAACCCGCCTTTATGCATGCGCGACATCGTTAATTGTATGGAAATTGGATATGAGTCACAATTAAAAAGACTGTGTAAATGGACAGACAAAACAATTAGATATAGGCAACAAATCGGAATTGGGCATCAAGACCTGACAGTGTAAACGGGGCCTTAGATATTAATGTGAGTCTAAGATGAGATATTATGTTTTAGTGTCTTCATGAAAATGTATTTACAAATGCATGTTAATGTTTAAAGGCACATTGTAATTTTTACCACTAGAGGGTGTGTATTCACAACAAACAAAAGTGTAGTTTGATAACGCCGTGGCTGAGTGTGGAATCATGGGAGTTGTGGTCTTCATTTAGGGTTGGGAGATGTCGACCAGTTTAGCATTCTATGATGTCTAATGTGAATCATTGTGATGGACGATGGCATCGCTGTCATAGGCAGCGGTGAATTTATTATTTATAAATAATTAATTAGTTCATTACGTATTATTATTTGTAGCCTACTGTTTCAACTACCTGACCCGCATTATCTTTGTTTCACCTATAAGTCAAATTATAAATAAAGATACACACAAATAACCACCCGTCAATCACTTTTTAGGCATCTTAAATAGGCAGAGTGATCTGTGTCTTTATAATGGCATCGACAAACTTGGTTGGCAAAAAAGGTGCACAACAAACAAAAACCAACCAACAGTATCTGAGGTTTTCGCTAAAATTAGTTAAGTACAAGCAGGATAGTGAAAGATTGAAGCAGTGTACTGATGTTGTGACACTTTACCTGATTCAAAAGACTGGAGTCGTTAAATAGAGGCAAGATTAATTAAATGTCATGTTTATCAACTATAGTGAGACGCTATCCAGTGGTACATCCTTGATAAACTGTCCAACAAGTACTGCTCTCTGCAGTTTTGTGCTCAAAGCACCCGCTGACTTCAGGAGCTCAGACGTGTGCATATGCTGCTGCAGCGCATGCTAGAGTTTGTGTGTGCGTGGTCACGTGATGTGCGTTTTCAGCGGTGTAGTGTAGATGGAGAGCTGTTCAGAAATGCTTGGTGAAATGCCAGAGTGGACGTAGAACTTTTTTTTTCTAAAATGGCATTTTAAATCTAAGACTTATTAGTGTAAACAGCGCCTGAGTCTGTGTTTTTCGCGAGCAGGTTGCTGCTGCGTTGGTGGCGGGGTGGAGGCTCAGCATGATGTCTGTGATGGCATCATAATGACATCGTCTATTGACCCAAGCCTAATACAACATACACTCAAAAAAAATATTTAATTTATATATTTAACATATAATATTTAACACTTTATTTTAATGGTCCGTTTGAGTATTAGTAGACTGTCTGCTTAATATCTGCTGATACTGCTTCTTCAACAGACATTTAACTGACTATCAGAAACTTTGCAAGTACATGTCAACTTATACTAACCCTAACCCCAACCTAACCGTCTACCTATAATCTAATGAGATATAGATGGCATGTAAATGCAATGTAACTTAATTCAACATAAATATAGTGTGACCAATTATTTTTGCTACTAGTTCTAACTACTTAATTTAAATGAACTGAATCAACATAATTCTTTTCTTTTACAGTTTTTTGGACAACTTAATTGTTTTATCTTCCATCCACTTCAATTTGTAAAAACAATCAAGCTAACATAATTAATTTGTGTTGGGACAACATGAATGATTGTTGTGGAATCTCACATTTTTTAGTGTATACTGTATTGTAGGTACCAAAATGTTACACTATTTAGCGCAAAGTACAAATCTCTAACTTTTAAAAAGGTTTTGCGGCTCTGCTGCTTTTGAACATTTATTTCTGAGAGTGCAGATACACGTTTTAAACACAGACAGTGAGCAAATGATAAGAATTTTCATTTTTAGATGCCTATTCCTTTTGGGAAATGGAGCAGAGCTGGGACGTGAGGCTTCTAGGTTTTTCTTTTTTTGGGCCAAATGACAGTTTTGGCATTTCTTCCTTAGACTGTGGATCATTATGATGTAGTAGAGTCGTTTTCCTTTTATTAATGGCGTTGTATACAGATATAACGGACAGTTTTATAATGAGCTAAGCAAAACTGCAAGTAACTGATGATCATGTCCTATAAATTTTCTGGGTTCTTATAACACAAATTACAAACAAGTGAAAAAAGCAACTATTATTATCACAAAAATCAAGTTTACACAGTCATAATCATTTGTTTGTATTCAAATTAGATATATTGGAATAATGAACCCAAGAATATGATTTATTAAGAGCTTTACTGCTGATTTTGCAGAATATTAACAATATTACACAGTCTTACACACATATAAAAACAGAATAATTTAAAATATTATTTTAGACACTGGAAGTCTACTTAAGTCTCACGTCTGCTTTTAGATGCATATATTATCACACAGATTGCTTACAATGCACAAAAGGCTTCTGTTTAAATTTTCTGTAATGCATATCTCATTAAATGTTAAAACCCCTTAAATGTTTTGACAAATGACATCTGATATGTATATTCTAATAATTCTAATACACGTATTACAATTGTTTTTCTTTTGGATACTTAAATCTACTGAATATTCTTGTCATTCTAATATCTGAAGGTTATTCTTTAAGGGCTTTAGACAATCTTAGATGCATCTTAAAATGCTTCTCATTGTGAAAAGTGTTATCTAGAAGAGCATGAAGAGTGCTTTAAACACCTTTCCCAGAAACAGCTCAAATGATAATGATACCTTTTCACATGAAAGAATTTGTGTGGCACAGGGTAATTGCTACTTTCTAATCACTGAGAAAAGACTTTGGACATTTGTCAAGTCTGCAGCTACTTTGGGGGTTGCTTTTATTCCAGCGGAAGAGTGAATGTAATGAAGAACTTCTTAAAGGGTGAATGTAATAAAGAACTATTTGGGATACATTTCTGATGCGAACTCAAACAGAAGAAGTATATATCCCTTAATTAAAGGGACAGTTCACCCAAAACTGAAACTTCTGTAATCATGTACTCATCCTTCACTTGACACAAACATGTTTGATTTTTTCTTACTTCTGATGAACACAAAATAAAAGATTTCGAAAAAAAACGTTGGAAACCTGTAACCATTGACTTCTGACTTGTAGCCCCTTTCACACAGTGAAACCAGTAAATATCTGGAAAATTTCCGGAACGACTTTACCGGTAAATAATAATAAAAAAAGCGCGGTTCACACAGGCAAGGATGTCACAGATATTTTTCTGGAAAAGACCGTTCACACATCCATTCCAAAATACCAGTAAATTTTGACATCATTAACTAGAAATGAGCTCTAAACGGCTGGCTTTGTATTTGTAAACACTTGACTACTTTACAAACTCTTTTTGGAAGACTACTTTTATCGACATTTTTTTACACAGTTGGCATTAAGAAGGTGTAGAAATGTTATCTGACTAGCATCTAGCAGCTAAATGTGTCTGGGAAAATTTTCATAGGCTTTTATTCTCATAAACCACGCGGACGTGAATGCGTCTGAGTGTTCTGATTGGCCAAAGAAGACGTCTCACATCAGCGCGTTCTAGACGTGAGCGCTCTCTTTCTGACAATCTTCCTTCTGCGTTCACGCAGCGTAGCATTCCGGCAAATTGCCGGTAATGTTACAACTTCTCTTTCCGGTATTTTCAAAAAGGGCCTGTTCACACATACAGACCTTTCCGGAAAATTGCCGGTAATTTTCTGGAAAGGTCTGTATGTGTGAAAGGGGCTATTGACTTTGGTTTTCCTAATATGGAAGTCAATGGTTACTCATCCTTCACTTATTACAGCCCTGTTTGAATGTATTTTTTTCTTCTTCTGAGGAACACAAATCAAGATTTTTTTTTTTTAAATGTTGGAAACCCGTAACCATTCACTTCCATATTATTTGTTTTTCATATGCAAGTTAATGACTACAGGTTTCTAACATTCTTCAAACTAGCTTCTTTTGTGATCAACAGAACAAAGTAGCTCATAAAGGTTTAGAACCACTTGAAGCAATTGTGAGTAAATACATTTTTTGGGGGGTGAACAACACCTTTACCCCGCTTGCAATTTATGAGTGTTTTTCAATTATTTACACTTTTAAATTGCATTGTGGTAGGTCTTTTCCCCAAACTTTTGATATTAATGTTTACTTAAGTTACATTTAATTACATTTTTTGGTTAATAGTATTGTCTAGATTGGTTCTAAAAAGTAGGGTAATGGGGTGCCAGAACTTTTTATATTAAAAAAAAACAACACATTTATTTCTACATGTATACAGTAGTTTAAACTACTTAATGTTGTTAGAAGTCCCTTTGTTGACTTTTGAGCAGATTCTTCAAATCAAAAAGCCAAAAGCAAAAAAGCAACATTTTCATATGACCTCATGTCTCATTCACCATTAAGACATTACAGTACATTATAAAGAACACATCATGTTTATGCTATGCAGTCGACTCCAGTAGGGACAAAGTACACTAATGTTAAAGAAACACTATACTGGGTTCTCTTTTAGCTTAGCTTAGCTTAGCTTAGCATAAATCATTGAAGCCGATTAGACCAGGGGTCACCAATCTCGGTCCTGGAGGGCCGGTGTCCCTGCAGGGTTTAGCTCCAACTTGCTTCAACACACCTGCCTGGGTGATTCAAGCATACCAAGTAAGAGCTTGATTAGCTTGTTCAGGTGTGTTTGATTAGGGCTGGAGCTAAAATCTGCTGGACACCGGCCCTCCAGGAACAAGTTTGGTGACCACTGGATTAGACCATCAGCATCTTGCTCTTTAAAGCTTGACACTTCTGTAAATACATCACGTACTAAGACTGACAGAAATGTTGTTATTTTATGACTCAATATGTCCTGGAACTACTCGTATAGTCTCATTCAGGCATGACAATCAAGGAATTTTGAAATTCTGTGGTACGGCGCTGCGAAAAGGGGCGGGATTAAACAAGATGATTAGACATTTAAAAAACCAACTGATTGCATATTTTAAATGTCTGTCCAGTGAGGTCATGTTTTGATCCTCACGCAGTCAAGTGATGTTATTTCGCAGGTGCTTATGTTTCCGGTCTGCAGCATTCGCGTGCATATGAATGGAAGTCTATGGGGAGAAAAGTCCAGTGTGACTGCAGCTTAAGTTTGTGACACTTTTTATAATTGTCTGTTGCAGGTCAACAGATGTGTTTTTTTTTTTTTTGCAGGACATATAGGGGAGGCATGCATTTAATTGTGAATACATATATATTGGTTTATATATTCATCTTTAAGCTTGTAAGCTGTAATTGGTATTAAACTCAGATTCATGTGACAAGTGAAAAAATATTAATAAATCAAACCAGCATTAAAAAATTTTTTTTTTCACATTTTAGCAGGTTCCATACCTCCTAAACTTGTATTTTTTCTTGGATTTGTTGGCTTTAAGCAGTATATTTTTGTGCTGTATGTATAGATGTCTGTTTTATTTTTGCTTTGAGACCTTCTGTGGCAATCATCAATGGAAAAAGCCCTTTATGTGAAAAGGATGGCTGGTTATTTTTCCCACTGTAGCTATAGAACATGACAGCTGTGCAAATATATATATTTTTTTCCAGTAATGAGAATTTGCAGAGAAATGCCTTTAATTGTCATACCGTCAAAGAAGATTTTCATGGCAATTATGATTAATTTTATCCATTTTGACTTGAAAAAATGCTTCGGGAGTTTCATTCAGAACACTGAACCTACAGTTGAAGTCAGAATTATTAGCCCCCCTGAATTATTAGACCACTTGTTTATTTTTTTCCCCACTTTCTGTTTAACGGAGAGATTTTTTTTCAACGCATTTCTAAACATAATAGTTTTAATAATTAATTTCTAATAACTGATTTATTTTATCGTTGCCATGATGACAGTAAATAATATTTTACTAGATATTTTTCAAGACACTTCTATACAGCTTGAAGTGAGATTTAAAGGCTTAACTAGGTTAATTAGGTTAACTATATATGTTAGGGTAATTAGGCAAGTTATTGTATACTGATGATTTGTTCTGTATATTTTCGAGAAAAAATATAGCTTAAAGGGGCTAATAATTTTGTCCCTAAAATGGTGTTAAAAAATTAAAAACTGCTTTTAATCTCGCCGAAATAAAACAAAAAAAGTCTTTTTCCAGAAGAAAAAATATTATAAGACATACTGTGAAAATTTCCTTGCTCTGTTAAACATCATTTGGTAGAATATTTAAAAGAGAAGAAAAAAATTTGAAGGGGGCTAATAATTCTGACTTCAACTGTATCTATATCTTCCTGTCCCCCAGACTCATCTGCCAGAAACTCAGTAATGATAATTCATTTATTTCTGGTTTACAGAAATGTGTCGATCCTCTTAGGAGCGGCTTATGTTTGTAAAAGCAAACCCCATCCTGTCTCTCGATCCGTTTGTTTTTCTGAATATCATATCCAAGGATTCCCTGCTGTCCCGTACAACATTACGAGGATGTTGAATCCTCCAGAAGTGTCTCAGAGCAGAAAACACTCAGGAATGTGTGAACGCAGAGGATGTGGAAGAGAGAAAGCGTAACGGCGAAGAAACGAGCGGGGATGAAGACTGCATATAAATGTGGCTTTCTAGAGCTGGGCCTCTCTGGGAATTTGCCACAACTCTATGTGAGGAGATGTAGTGACCACAGTATGTGTGTGTGTGAGAGAGAGATGTTTTAAGGGGTGTGATTCTTCGAGAATGCCTGCTAAAAGCAAATGAAGAGCCACTTGTGCTAACAAAGACAAGAGAGAGCCGCCTCACAAACAGCCATCTGATTTCTGTCTCGCATCAGACCACTCAAATTAGGCCCATTTAAAGCCCCTCGGGCCGCTTTTGGCTTTTAATGCATGTGGCGCTGTGCTGAACGGGATATCGATTGGTTGAGATTTCAGTCAGAGGTCACATCAGTGAAACGGCATGTCCAAACACTCCTCTCTGGATAAACTCCAGAATCACTGAGGATGAATGCATTTATCTTGGAGGAATGTGGGATTACCCGGAGCATGTATCTACCTGTGCTAAGATCAAGAAACCTTTTTATGAAATGCAGGTTGAATGTGTTTGGTTTTATTATTTTTAGTTTTGGAATAATTATAAAGTTCAGCTATATTGCTGAAAATGAGCTGGATTGCTTAGATTTGCTAATACTACTATTTCAGATGTGATGATAGTTAAATGGGTGTAAAGGCCAAACCTGCACATAATAATAATAATAAATTATTATTATTATTATTATTATTATTATTATTATTATTATTATTATACATATATTTATAAAATAAAATGAATATAAAAATTATGCAACATATGACTTAGCAAAAACCCCTCATTTTTTTTGTTTAAATTTAATTCTAAACAAATGTATTTGTGTTTCGTTCATTTATTATTAACTGCACTTTTTACATTTATGTTTTGTTCTTTAAAAATTTAATTTATTTGTTTTTCCATTTAATTATTTGTGTATGTATTTATTTATTTGTATCTTTATTTATTTTATGTATGTTTATTTATGCATTTTATTATTCTTTAACTATTTATTTATTTTTATTCATTCATTCATTGTCTTGTCAGCTTAGTCCATTTATTAATCCGATGCCCTTCCAGCCGCAACCCATCTCTGGGAAACATCCACACACAGTCATTCACACACACACACACACACTACGGACAATTTAGCCTACCCAATTCACCTGTACCACATGTTTTTGGACTGTGGAGGAAACCCACGCGAACGCAGGGAGAACATGCAAACTCCACACAGAAACGCCAACTGAGCCGAGGCTCGAACCAGCGACCCAGCGACCTTCTTGCTGTGAGGCTAACGTGCTACCCACTGCGCCACTGCGTCAGGCTATTTATTTTTATATGTTTATTTTATATTTATTTATTTTATATGTATTTATGTTTATGTATTTATTTTTAAATATAATTTTTTGGTGTATTTATTTATTTTTATATATTCATTTTATTTTAATTCATTTTTGTTTAGGTATTTAGTTTTTATATTTATTTATTTTAGATTGATTTCTTTGTGTATTTGTTTTTATATTTATTTATTTTAGATTGATTTATTTATGTTTATTTATTTATTTATGTATTTATTTATTTTATGTATTTTTGTATTTAATTATTGATGCACTTATTTATTTTTTTATTGATTTATTACTCCATTTATTTATTTCTCTAGTTGTTTCTATATTCATTTATTTTTGTCTTGGATTTATTTTTGGACTTTTTCTTTCAATCTCATTTAATTATTAATTTTCTTTTCAGCTTAGTCCCTTTATTAATCAGCGGTCACCTCAGTGAAATTAACAGCTAACTTATCTAGCACATGTTTTTTACGTAGCGGACGCCCTTCCAGCTGTAACCCATTACTGGGAAACAGCCATACACTCTTGCTTTCACATCCACACATACACTACGGCCAATTTAGCTTATTAAATTCACCTATAGCTCACGTCTTTGGACTGTAGGGGAAAATGGAGCACCCAGAGGCAACCCACGCTAACACGGGGAGAACATGCAAACTCAACACAAAACTGCTAACTGCTCCAGCCGTTGAACCAGCGACCTTCTTGCTGTAAGGCGACAGAGCTCAGTTGGTTGATGAATAGAAGATAGAGATAATGGCGGCAAGTGCAAATTCATAGGCTAAAGTGCTATTTTTAGTTTTTTGTTTATTATGGTTTTACAACAGTCATTGTTAAGCAATAGCGGCAACAAAACCATGGACAGTTTTACAGTCACTATATGGATTTACTTCAAACACTATGGTTACCTTCTAATTGGTTTTTAACATAAATACTTTTTTTTTTTTTTACTTTCAGGGGGATTCTGACTTAAAGGCGTTCAGTCATAATCCCACAGATGGTAGCTTTGCTCTTCATCCAAACATGTGCACTAAATGTCTAAACCTGTGGTTCCTCTTGTACTAAGGATTACAACTGCAGCAACATGGACATCATTAAGGTAAAACTAACCTGTCTCATGACGGTCTAAATCCAGCTCACATACGTTCCTATTAGTGAGTAAACACTTGGTGAGTTCTGCTTGACAATGATAGGTAGTGCAATTTATATATATTCTAAAGCAAAGTTTTAACAATTTAAATGAGATATTTGAAAAAACAAACCAGAACCACGCAAAATTGAAGAACATTTCCAGATTCCTCCCTGTTTATTGGTGTTACTCGTGTCCCTTTTTTCTTAAAGGGTTAGTGAAACAAACTAATTACATTACTGATTACTCTTCCTCATGTCATTCCAACCCCCTAAGACCTTCGTTCATCTTCAGAACACAAATTAAGATATTTTTTTGTTTTAAATCTGAGACCTTGATGGTCAAAAGAGAGCAATGGTCCCGATGGACAAGTTTATTCAACAGCTTCTTCTCCTCAGTGTCAGTATATTGTGCACATTCAAAAGGTGAACACTGATCTACACCCCATGTGCCTCCACTTGAATTCCTCTTTTTGAAACGATGGTTTTTGGCACATCTAAGGTAAAGTGCTAAAATTCTAAAAATGCGCAAGAAAAAAGTGTGTTAAACTTTTTACCTATGTATCTATGTCTACTTTTCAGCAAAAAATTCCAACATGCATCAAAAGATTTAATATACATAATATAATATACATATATACTTAATATACAGATTGGAAATCTGTGAACCGATCTCACCATCATTCCATTGCCAACGTTTTTATTTTTATTTTTTATAATTCTGCAAATACATAGGGCTGGAAAAAACAGACATTGCAATATTTCATTTTTGTGCTATATACAGATGTAGTTATAATTATTAGCCCCCCTTTTATTATTATTATTATTAAAAAAAAATTATATTTCCCAAATTATGTTTAACAGAACAAGGAAATTTATTATTTGTTGTTTCTAAAACTTGGACAGGCTGCAAGACTTTTGTCAGGTAGTGCATAGTATTCATTGTATAAATAATTAAACAAAATTAAACTTCGCTTGAAATTGCTTGACATACTGACACGATGTGACTATTTCAGATTTGTACATATCGATGCTAAAACGATTTATTGTGCAGCCCTACATCTGATCAGTTCGCTTTTTTTTTTTTTTTTTTTTTGTAAACAGCTACAACTGTCCAACATAATTGTTTTCACAAACATCAGGAACTGACTCCAAATGCAAGATACCATGACAGAGTTTCTCCTGAGATCGAGATTCCGAGTAACCTGACACTTTCATGATTATGTTAATCAATAAAGTGTACACAATACCTGATAAAAGCTATGCTACCGTGGCATGCTAGCCAGCAAAATCTTCTTCAACAATACAGGGTTCCAATCAAGCATTTGTTTCAGATTTATGGCTCCTACACAGATTACTGCTGTCTGCGCAAGAGGAGAGGAACCGTTTTGATGTGACACCTGCATTATTAATAGCTCACATTTAAAGCTTTAAGATTCGGGATGTTCTAGCACTAAGCATTCATTGTTCCCTCTTCACATCCCTGAGCTTGTTTTTGCCTGTGTGTGTGCAGAGGCTTAAATTTGAGGTGAAAATGATGATGAATGTCGAACTCAAGATGCTTTTGTGTTCATGTTAAACGGTGAGAAATGACTTTTATGCGTGTACATCTGGAGTGTTTGGTCAGACTCCATTAACCAATGCTTGGTCTGCAGGTACAATGACAACACCATGAATCAAAGCACATAAGCCTGGGGACTCTATGTGTGTGTGTGTGTGATGGCAGCGCTTGTTGAAATATTTCCCTGCTGGCTGGTGTAATTACAGTTCATGTAAACCCCCCTTTAGAGAGAAAAGCTGTGATTTCTCTCCATTTAAACTATTATTTTATTGTCATTCAGTTGTGAATCCCTAAAATCTTAACAGACTTTGGAATGATATTCTGTGTGAGGGATTTATTTTCATTATTAAATAAATCTGTCAATATATTACTAACCTTCTAAACTTGGAGCTTCACAATGGGGTATATGCACAGCTAATATTTCTTTCCAAACCGATAAACATTTGGTGAATGAATGGTTAATGTGACTTTTTTTAATTTTATACGGTTCCTTTTACAGCATCGATGTTGTAATGCAATTAAAATATAATAATGTATATAGACTTTAGCATTCATTTAGATGTTGAAACATAAAATAAGCTGTTTACAAGCCTCTTACATGCACACACCCATCAGGATCAGCAGGCTAGCGCAGAAGCTCCATTGAAAATACTTGGATAAAATAAATGTTCATATTTTATAGACATGGCACGAAAAAAATAATTTATTGCAGTGCTTCTTGTGCATTCTGAGACCCATTTTATATTGTATATTAATCAGGCAGTGAATATCGTTGATTAATTTCTTATTTTTTTTTAAAAAACAGACCTTAAACGCAACAATTTTGTAACAGCATACAGTTCACCAGAAACGTTTGACCCAGGTTACTGAAAAATTGTATATATATTGTATATAAATGATTGTATATGTATATATATATATATATATATATATATATATATATATATATATATATATATATATATATATATATATATGCATATACAATATAGAAGATATTTTGAAAATGTTTATTTATTTATTATTATAGATTTTTTCAGTGTAAATAGCATTTTTATTTAAATATTCGACGCAATCTCACGGCAATTTGTAACTTTTTGATTTAATTTAATTTAATTCGTATGAATTTCTATGATCTATTACATACAATTTAGTATGATTTGCTCATCACCCAATGACGGTTGGGGTTAGGGGTGGGGTTGGGTGCCACGCCTCCTTTTTAAAATCATACATTTTTGTACGATTGAACTTGTATGAATTCGTACGAATTAGCCACTGAACTGATAAAGCATAAATACTTACGTTTCCTTGTGAGATCAGACATAATTATATTAGTAAATATTATAATATAATAAATATTAGTTGTGGGCCGTTATCGGCGTAAATGTGCTGCGTTAACGCAAGAGTCTTATTGGGCGATAAAAATAAATATCATCATTAATCTACTCTCAAAGTTGAGTTGGGAGCGGGGTCTATTCTACGCAAGCTATGATGACTTTCACCATGATATTTTAGCTAGGATGTATACCTGGCCGAGTTGCACTGTAGGTGGCGAGAATGAGTCTTCGAAACTGTGTGTATTCCTATTGTAAAATTACCACATCAAACGTGACGTGCTAACATGGATGCAGATCACTAGAGTGAATCTGATTTATGTTAGCTACACATGTAATTGTCAGGCTCCTGTAGAGTTTATGAGTTCGAGCAAAACATATAAAAATAAGACCGGGTGCTTTTTAAAGTGAATGACGGTGAATAAAAGTCAAACTGATGAGCCGTCTGACAAAAAAGTGCCCTTCTGAATCAAATCAGCAGGATGCCCTTCTGGATCTTTCACTTACTTCGAAGACACTACTGACTACGCTGACATGGACAGCTGTAATCTAGTTATTTGCCTTAATAGATAATAATATAACTAAGGTGTTTAGGCTATGTGATGTGCTTTCATGTAAGAGTTTCCTGTAATTTTGGTTGACTTTAACTGCAGTTCGACAGTTTCACATTTACTCATGAACATTTCATTCATGCCCCCCTGACAAACTAGAGTATTAGACGCAAATAAAGAGTAAGGACTGTTAAAAGTGTTATGAAATTTAATAACGCACGCCGAATGGAAAGAAAAATCTTCTGCATTTCGCCATGTGTGTTTAGTTGGATTAAGGTAATCAAAAATCAGCTTCGAGCTTATGTAGGCCTACAGTTCAAAATGCATGTTTAATTGAATAAACAGTAAACACAAGTACATCTTATTGAACATCATTTATTTTCATTACCAATTATCATGGTAGAACAGTTTCTCAAGCAGTTTTTGATGCATTTTGGAAACAGGAGATAAGCCCCTGGTCTAATACGCCACCTGGCTTGAGAAACCCGTTCTCAAAGACTTACTTTTACTTGTCTTATACATTAAATTATTTCAAACTACAAAAATGTCAAAAAACGTCTTTTTGTTAAACTGCAGTTAAATTTTTAACTTCAAAAGTCATCAGAGCAAAAATCAACATCCCATAATTCAATTCATAACCACAAAAACCCAGAAAACATCCATGAATCACAAAACACAACATCTCTTACTTAACATGTTTGTTTGTTTGTTTGTTTTTTCAGTAAAATGGTAGCGCTTCACTTTATCAAATACGTTCTTATCTATAACTATGTGTATTCTGTGGCAAACTCTTGAATTTACCAGTCCAGACATGTCTGACCTCAACGGTCGACACACTGGCCAGTACTGAAATTCTAGAGAAGTCTCTTATACTATCTTGGATACCTGATGCTATCAGTGTGTGCATGTGTGTGTGTGCATGTGTGTGTGCGCATATGTGTGCGTGTGTGTATGTGGCTGTAGTCTGAGCCAGTGAAGCAGATGTTGGGTGCTCAGCTTACAAATGACTTTGGAGGATTTCCCAATGAGATGTGGAATGGCTTATTCTCCACCGAGATTTCAAAAACAAGGGTCTAAAAATAAAGCCTGTGCTAAGTCTCTCATCAGTGAAGACGATAAAAAAACAGTCCAAAGATTCAGCATACAGAAGCACTGTAAGCACACATTGGGGTTCAGTGTCCATTTGCTAAATATTTACATTTGAGAAATTTGAATATAAACCTGCTTCAGTTGCAGCTGTTTTTTTTTTTTTTCATTTACTCAACATGTTTAAAGTTGAGCCATGCCAGGTTTGACATCGATGAGATGTGAGTAGTTGACAAATAGGCAGTAAAAAGTTTTGTATTGATAATTATGTAGTTTTAAGTCAGATGGTTGAGAATATATAAGGTGTCACTAACTTTATCAGTTTTTCCACTGTTGTTTTTAAACATTTTAATGCCACGGTAAAACTAGAGCAGGGTTGCAAGGGCCGGTGTCCTGCAGATTTTAGCTCCAACTTGCCTCAACACACCTGCACAGATGATTTTAGAAAACCTAGTAAGAGCCCTGCAGAAGACACCGGCCCTCCAGGACAGAATTTGGGCACCCCTGCTTTAGAGCTTGTGCAGTTAAAATTCAGTTGTACAGCACTGTGAAAAAAGGGGAAATAAAACAAGATATTTAGACTAAAAAACTGAGCAATTGGTCCATATTTTAAACTTGTGTCCAGAGAGGTCATGTTTTGATCTTCGATTGGTCTCATGCAATCAAGTGATGCGATTAAAGTTCACCAAGCTTGTACTTTCCAATGCAGCGAACTACAAAACTTGTCGCATAAGCTTGCGTTTCTGGTCTGCCGCATTCACAAGGGCATGAATGGTAGTCTATGAGGTGAAAAGTGTGTGACCGGGGCTTTACTAACTTGTGCCGTAAAAATGGCATATGATGTGAGAACAAAATGAAGACAATGTTAGACATATCTTCATATAGTGCTATTTAATTTATCTGAAATTTAGATTTTTCTGTTTTTGCAATGATTTGTCAGACATTTTTAATAAGTAGGGGTGTCGCACTGAAGGACAAAACGTAACAAATTTTTTGTTGAAAAATTGAAAGATGTAAAAAAAAAATTCTGAGATAAAACCTTAACAGGTGAACATCAAGAGCTTCACAGGGGGCTTCAGTCACATGACCTTGAACCCTAATTTATGTTTTCCTTGTAATTGCTCAATATAAAATAAGCAATGATGTTATACCTCAGAGTCGTGGGATGTTGCATTTAGTTTGGAAAAGAAAATCGGGTTTATATCAGAACCAAACGTCAGGCGGACGTCAATGTCTAACCCAAAATCAACCACATATCAACATTTAATGAAGTTACAGCTTGACGTTGTGTGGACGTTACAACTATGATGTCTATCAGACATTGGATGTTAGCTGCCATACCTGATAAATAAATGTTAGTATTTGAAGTCAATATGATGTTTGACTTTGGTCATTTTCCAACATATCCTGAAGTCAACCTAATATCAATGTCATTTGACGCCATTATTGGATGTCAAAATAATGTTATCCCAATGGGGATGGCACACCAGATATGCCGCTTGATGAAACACCACACCACACATTTTAAAATTCTAAACAGATTTTGGCCGCTGTTCACGGCACCCAGCTACGACCCAGGACACGTTCATATTTCTGCCGCGCCACAGAATGCCATTTAAATAGTTTAATTTTAAATAGCATTCGAATGTGTGTGTCGGGTATGTCGGGTATGCATTACTTCCAGCTGTAATATGCATGTCGCAGTGCATCCGATGTGCGACCCACTTTAGATGCTGGCTAAACATTGCATTTTGGTCACCTGACATCACAACCTAAATCTAACCTAATAATGATGTGTTATGACATTGTGTGCCTGCTGGGATATTGTATCCCACCAGAGGACATGGTTTTAAAAGACAAAATATATCAATTTTTTTTTAGAAATATGTGGATGAACAAAAAGCTAGTTCTAAAATTAGGCCTGAGGTATTTATTAATGATTTTAAGATTTTTTTTAATTTCATTTGTAAGAGTTGTTATTTTGTTAACTATGGTTGAAACATGTCACATTGGATAGTTTGTGATTTGCCTCAAAAATGTAAGAAATATCAATTAAACAAAAAGAAATGTTTAACCATTTACTGTGTTTGAAATGATGACAATACTAATTGTACTATGCTAATTGTGTGCTTAGCATAAATGAGTATACCCCATTTTGAAAATGAATACTTTTTATCCAAATTCCATCTCAGTGAATATGCGTAGTACATTTTGGTGCCTTTCAACAAAACAGATTTATTAAACAGCTATATTAAATTAAAATTTTAGCCACAGAATATCTTATATACAGAATATATACACACACACACATATATATATATATATATATATATATATATATATATATATATATATATATATATATATATATATATATATATATATATATATATCAACATTTAATGAAGTTACAGCGTGACGTTGTGTGGACGTTACAACTATGATGTCTATCAGACATTGGATGTTAGTTGCCATACCTGATAAATAAATGTCAGTATTTGAAGTCAATATGATGTTTGACTTTGGTCACTTTCCAACATATCCTGAAGTCCACGTCATTTGACGCCCTTATTGGATGTCAAAATAATGTTATCCCAATGGGGATAACATTTTTTTTTTCCCCAACTTCTGTTTAATGCAGGGAAGATTGTTTCAGCCCATTTCTAAGCATAATAGTTTTAAAAACCTATTTCTAAAAACTGATTTATTTTATCTTTGCCATGATGACAGTAAATAATATTTTACTTGATATTTTTCAAGACACTTCTATACAGCTTAAAGTGACATTTAGGCTTAACTAGGTTAATAAGGGGAACTTGGCAGGTCAGGGTAATTAGGCAAGTTATTCTATAACAATGGTTTTTAGCTTTACCAAATTAGCTTAAAGGGGCTAATAATTTTGTCCCAAAAATAGTTTTTAAAAAATTAAAAACTGCTTTTATTCTAGCCGAAATAAAACAAATAAGACTTTTTCTAGAAGAAAAAATATTATCAGACATACTGTGAAAATTTCTTTGCGCTGTCAATGTCATCATTTGGGAAATATAAAAAAAAAATCAAAAGGGGGCTAATAATTCAGATTTCAACTGTGTATATGTATATGTATATATATATATATATATATATATATATATATATATATATATATATATATATATATATATATATATATAATTTCTCTTGATTTTTTTCCTCTTTTTACAATTTTAATTATTTTTTTCTAATTAATACTATTTATTGTTATTATAAATTACATATTAATACAACTTTAACTTTTATTGTAAGTTATTTTGTTAGATTACCTCCATAATTGGCTTTTGTACTGAATAATCTAATGTACATGCATAAATATATCATGACACTGTCACTTTATCATGTCTACAAGTCTTTTTGCACTATATACTGTTCTATATCTGCACAACTATCATTGCCATATGCACGTAATGTCATTGTATTGTATTGTTTACATTACAATTTTCTATTCTTCACGTATATTTTTAGATTACATTTTACATATAATTGTATTTATCGTAAATTCTTCTAAAACTCTACTATTTGTATTAATATTACATGTTAGGCACCTAGGGTCTGAGAGTACATAATTTTGATCCTCTATATGTTCTGTAAATGTGGTTGAATTGACAAAAAAAAGCTGACTTTGACTTTGTAAAATATATTATTGTAAAAGCATCCTATAGAAAATATTAATTTAATTAAGAGAGATTTGTAAGGGGTGTACTCATATGTTAGTCCCATAAATATTAGGTGTCCCATGTACATTTGTTTTGATGAATCTACTAGCATGTTTCAGAGCAGTATCATATTTGTTAAACAAATATAGAAAGTGAACGTTCTGTGCAGTAATATTTTATTTCAACTATACATGCCGTGTTAAAAAAAGTCAACAAAAATATTCTTAAACAAGGACTGTAATTATTTACACTTTCACAGTACAGCTTTACAATATCTACACATTAAAATATTCCCGAAAAAGAAAAGCTGTATTCCAACTGCCGATGTTTGCACAGTATTCAAAAATAAAAGGTAGACCAGTCTGGTTTCTTTGCACATAGAGTATTGACCGAACAGTAAAGGCTTGAAGTCAGATTGCAGATTTATATTGCAATATACAAGGCAGCTCAACACAGGACAACTCAAACCAGAGCATGGGATCAACTCTCTCTCCTTTAATAAAACTAATCTTTAGCAGGTGATGATTCATCAGCCTCCGTTCAGCTGCTCAAATACAATCAGAACATGTAAACAAACATGGAGCTTTGGGCTTGAACAGGCAAGTTCCCCTTAATATACTGAAATTTCCAAGTCATTTCAAACAGACTGCGAGTCTCTAATCTTAGATGATCCTATCTAAAAACACATCTCATTTGAACCCACATTAACCCTGGACCACAAAATAATGGTCAATTTTTAAAATTTATACACCACACCATAAGCTTTCCAATTATATAAAGTTCATAGGACAGCATAATATTATACTATTAAAAATCTGTAATGTTAGGGTTCAAATACTGACAAAACCATTAAAATTGTATATGAAGGGCTTAGCAGTGTATATTAAGTTCCGATATATTTACCATACAATATTTGCAAAATGGAACATGATCTTTACTGAATATTCAAGTGATTTTTGGCATTTCAAAAACTAAAATCTGTCCTCTTGACCCATACAGGGTAATTTTGAAAAATTGTCCAACATTTACTCATGACTAGTTTGTGGTACAGGGTCACAAATGCTGTGAAATATTGTGAGAATCAGATGATATATAAATGAAATTAATAATACATTCATTACATGGCATCTCATCATTGCAAATTAGCACCTTCCAGAAACGTGTACACACACAATGGCAATAGGAAAACAGCTAAGCAGTTATTATTATCTTTGTCTGCATTCATGAAACTCATTTAAAAGAAATGATTATCGTGGTCACATCATGTTCTCCCCCGTCCAGAGGTGTAACCACCACAAGCATTGAGAATAATGGTAAGGTTTTTTTATCATAGATTTGTAGATTAGTTTACCTTTGGGTTACATCCCTGCTCATAGCCAACCAAAAGCAGTACTCATTTGATCACTGTCCAAAACCAAACTAAGCTCTTGTGATTTTAATAAGGCACACAAATACACTGATCCAGGTAAACTTGCCTTAAAAATGTCCACACTTAAATAGTTGTATATTTACAATAACGCTATCACTGGCACGACTCTGCAAGACACACTGGTAGGTATTAAGTGATTGTATACTTACTGTGAGTATGCAATTGAGGCCTCTATTCTTTGAAACAAGCAGAGTGAAGCGTAGTGCTCAGATAGGGTCTAGTATGGAGTTGACCCAGCAAGTATTTTTTTGTTTTGTTTTTAAAAGATGTCTAACAGATGTCTAAACATAGACGTCTTGGCTAAAACAAGGCTAAATTTAGACTGTCAGTAAAAATCTAATAGATGTTCAAGAATAGGCCAGAAAAGGAGCAGGGGGGCCAAGTTAGAGCACTTACTCTGGTCCCCCGGGCTCTGCGCTGATTGGGAAAATTCCAAATTGAATCAAAAACAATCCATTACAATTGGCTTGAAATTGGCAAGCAAAATTCAGGACATTGCAACCTGTAAAACCTGGGAATTAAAAAAAAAAAAAGAATAGGCCAAAACTAGACTAGTCATCAAATAAACAGAAATGAACAACTACACATATAGGGCCCTATCATACACCCAGCGCAGTGTGGCGCAAGGCGCGGCGCAGTAGTCTTTTGGCAGTTTCAGCTTGGCGCAAGAGTCGTTTTGAGGCGTTGCGCTACGCTGTTTAAATAGCAAATGCATTAGTGCTCATTTGTGCGCCCATAGGCGTTATGGTCTAAAAAGGGAGGCATTCTGAGGCAGACCGCTGCCGTGTTGCTATTTTGAGAAACTATAATAGATTTGTCATTAGACCAAAACAAACCCGGTCTAAACTCCGGCGCAGAGTTGCGCCTCACTTACACACTGCTTAATACGCACAAGAGAGCAATAGGCAAATATCTTTACATATGAAAAAATTAAATATTAAGGATATATATAGGATATAATAAGAATAGATAAAGAATATAAATATAAAGGATTAAAATATTACAAAACATATTATTTTCTGGCCTACATAAATATGAAAAATCACTGCTTTTATGTCTTCTTCATCTCGGGAGGCTTTTTCAGTTCATTCAGAACAATTTGCTTTTGTATAATGTTATTATTATTAGCAGTATTATTTATTATATCCATATTTATATTTGTTTTTTTAAAAACAAGCTTAGATTTGCCCACCTGTCAGGTTTTAGACCATATGGGGCACAGCATGTGTTTTAGGATATAACTCAGGTTTTTGAGCACATTTTGTTATTATTATTCATTTATTCGTTTGCTGGAAATTAGAACTGAATTTAGAAATAGTTTTGAAACGAATATTTGCGCTAAACAAACTAAATTATTTATTTATAGACTAACTGATGTCTGTGCGTAAAGGTTTCCCTATCCAAGAGCGAATATGAAAGTAGTTCCATTATCTCTTATTCTCACGCAGTAGATGCTCTGTTTAACAGTTTTCTGTTAAAAAACTGTTAACTGTTTGCTTGTGAAATGCTCATTTTTTCCACTTAGACTTACTTTGCGTCCTGTAAATAGCGAATGCGCTATTGGCGCGACGCAGCTGACTCTTAAAGGGAATGGGAGATGAGACTCTAATTGGTTTATTCTCAAAACACACCTATCACTCATTAAGAAAATAAACTCAACCCTTTTAGACCATCCGTCGTGGCGCAAGGCAGATTTCCCATCCTTAAATTAGCAAAAACGCGTCCTGACACGCCCTGAAAGCGTTTGCGCCCTGCGTTTTGCGCTCTGCGCATGGACCATCAAAATAGAGCCCATAAAGTCTAACTAATCTGTCTATTAGATGACTAGTCTAGTTTTGGGCTATTCTTAGATGTCTATTTGATTTTTTACTGAATGCCCAAGTTTAGCCTTGTTTTAGCCAAGCTGTCTACGTTTAGATGTCTATTAGATATCTATTTAACACAAAATTGTTTGCTGGGGAGTTTGGGTTTTGAAGTAAGAAACGTGCTGCTTGCACTTTTATGTAATACTATGACCAAGAACCAAGCTCTGTGAAATAGTCTAAACTGAAAGATTATTAGAGCAAGAACTTCACAGACCCAGCAACAGTAGTGTTTGGCATGAAGGAAAGGAGAGAGGTTGATCAATGATCTGCATTATGTCATAGCTGAAAGTTGTCTTCATGGGATTACAGGATTCCCAGTGATTTTCTGGAACTAAGGATGAGCAAACAGAACATTGTACATTTGACCAGTGTGATCCTGTGCTGAGCCTGTGGGTTTAAAAGCTTGACGCAGCTTGACACGCAGAACCGCCGCATGAAACGACACACTGGAGTCTGTTAAACATTGTCATCGTCTACACTTAGCAGCACAAACGTTGAGGGCACTTTTACCCTGTGAGTTTAAAAAATCAGTAGTCCAAGTAAAAGCCTTGGACATTTCTTTTGCACGCACACATGATTAATTACCTTGTGGACGTCTGTGTCCAAACACATCTGATGTTAATGCACCTTAAATGGGGTTTAGTTTAATGACAACAATGACTCAAGCTCATTCTCGGTTTACTGAAAAAAGAACATGGACAATGAATGCACACTGGTTAGCCCCGGAGACTAATCAAACACAGACTCGCGACACGTCCCTTTTGCTCTGTCTTCTTGAGAGATATCCAAGCAAGACTATCCGATTTTCCAAACAGTCTAACAAATACAGTTCACATTGATGGGGAGAACAGTGCAGGGGGAGCAATTGCTGCCCAATCGACACAGCAACTACACAGCTGCTTTATGCTGCGTGTCAGCTGTGTCCTATGACCTCAGGCGTCCCTGCCGCCTTCAAGATCAGAATCCATCCTCTGTCATTCAAGCATGACGTGACAACGTCATTGAGAACTAGCAAAACTACCCGAAACAGAAGCTCTGGCGTTCCGATTCATTTCCCTTCAAATGAAAAGGACACTTGCACGCCATATCTCTGCAGGGCAAATGCTTTTACTCCTACTGTCCATTCATCGAGTAATATCCTGCTGAGCATTTCAGTAGCTATACTTGTTCACTGGCCTCATTTGTGCAGTCTGTGGTGCAAAGCCGTTGGGTTTGGGTGGCACATCGGGCTTTAGCGATGCTGTCCTTTTAATGGATGTTCGTGGTAAAGATCCATGCCCACTGTAGCTGCTCTGTCGGGATACGGAAGGCGTCATTGCCATTGGTACCCCATGAGAGTCTAGTCTAGTGGGTGGGGTAGGAGTGGGGGGTATGTACCCACCTCTGTTCATGCTAGGTTGCCGGGACACTATGGCCCCGCTAGGTGAGTGCAGCCCTTTGGGCGGCGAGGATATGGAGTGTCGCTGGGAAGAGCCTCGGTGATACCGCTGTCTCTCAAGAGTTCCCATATGCCCTGTGGGCGACGTTGGCGTTGTCGGCACATCCACTCTCTTGGTCGGGCTGTTCCTTGGTAACGAGGAAGACGGAGAATACAAGGAGGCCTCTCGACTTGGGACTTTAGGTGGAATCTCTGTTGGACTTACAATAGGTTCCAGCATTAGGTGCTGTCGAGATTTGGGCATCTCTACCATGATGGCCTTGGGGTTGCTATCATTTAGATGTTTCAAGAGGTCGTTTAACGTATTCCTGGCATCCACTGTTCGCCTCTGGTCTTTACGTCCGGATTTGGAACCATGCTGATCACTATTCTGGACCTTCTTTTCTGCTTGAGGCCCCTCTGGTGTGCTGAAGCCTGCTTTGTTTTCATGCGTGGCATTAGGCAGTACCACAGCACTAGGTATGTGTGGATTGATTGCAGAATGGGGAGGTGGACTAGAGGGAAGGTACTGTGGGCTTTTGGGTGGTGCATCTTTGCGGGAGCCACTCATCTTTCCATGAGCTCTCTCCCACTGGTTCTTAATGGGCTGGAGGCTCTTCTGTTGCAGCACAGGTGTGGATTCAGGCGTAGGCAGTGCTGCTAATTCCGGTGGCTGCCCACTCAGGAGCATAGTCTTAGTTTCTCCAGTGGTTGGCACCTCCCTTCCATTGCTCAACAGGTTGGTGTAGAGTTTGGGAGTATCCAAATTAGGCTGGTACTCTTTGACAGGACTGTCAAACAGACCGTTAAGCTTGGCAAAGCTGCCAGTGGAATCAGTGCAGGATTGTGCCGACTCTGCATCTTTTTGGATCTTTCGTGGAGTGCGAAGAAACGCATCTCTATAGCAGTAAACAACCATGCCTGCGATGAATGCACCAAGCAGAAACGCAGCTAACACACAGGAGATCAGGATGTTCATGTGCACCATCTGGTTTGATTCACCTGCTTGTATTTCCCAAACACCTGCAACACAGATAGCCAAACAGCATGTTAACACACTTGCAAAGCTGATCACTGAGTAAGTCTCTCTTAAAGCAAAAAGTCCTTTCCTCCCCAGAGGTGCCCCACCATTTGGTGTGAATTAAGAGCATACGACTATTGTTTTCTGTTAACTATTAAGCTTAGATAAAAACATCTAGAAAGAATTTCTGGAAAAGAAAACAGCAACGAGGTTAGATCATTTGATTGCGCATAGGTTGCGGTTAGTATGTTGTGATTTGACATGGGTTTCCCCAGAGAGAATTAAGCCCACTGTCTTTGTTTAGTACCCGAGAGTGAGTTTTGTTAGTGTCCGCAGATATACGAAAGAGTTAGTCGTGAATAATGTTGCTCGAGGAATGCTTAAAAGTGTTGCTTAGTGGCAAGGCCTTTGGAAGATTTCCTAAAACCAAAAAACAATGGTCAGAGAAAGAAACGGATGAAAGAAGATAAAGATGTAGCCATTTAAGATAGATTAAACAAAATATGCCACAGAAAATATACATAAAATAAAGCTAACAGTGAAGAATAAAATAATAGAAACATAAAAGAAGAAATAATACAAAGCTTTATATGCTGATGGAATCTGAGTATAGCTGCTTGTATCAGTTCAATACTCTAAAAGATAGTTAAGCTTTTCGCTGACTTGAATGTTGTCAAGAGCACGTGTCCTAGGAGTCTGTATCTTTGCTAATGTAGTGTGACTGACTGCAGATTTGCTTATCACGCCATTCTTGTAAGGAATGGGCTGCTATCAGCAATGTATGCACTATCTCAGCTAATTAGCAATACAAATTGCAGCTATTACCCAGAATTCCATGCAGCAGCGCAGACCGCTATGGTCAAGGCCTTACCCTCCAGCACACCTGGTATATGCTCAACAGAATGTGAAGTGGCTGGGTCACCATGGGGTTCAAAGAGTTGTGGTGTCTGAGTGGGGTTGGTTTGGGGTGATTGTATGGGTTCAGAAGTCGCGGGCACTGTGACTGATGAAGATGGCAACTCCATGTCTGTAGCGACAAACAAATTGTTAAGAATCGGAGATCCCAAGATAGATGTAATGTAACGATCGGGGTTAGTGAACACTGACAGGACGACTGTCAGTTTATCTGATTGACTGAGGTTATTTTTTTGGACCATTACAGGGAAGTAATGGTTGTGCAGAATCTCAGGTAAGGAATTTTTTTCAGCCTGAGAGGAGGGAAAGGATGAAGACTGTCTCTAATAGAACGAGACGACGACAACATATTCCAGGGAGACGATAAGGTGGAAGCAGCACATATTTCATGCAAGAACGAAAGAATGAATGGATGAAATGACGGAAAAGCTGGTGCTGAGAGATCAGGTGCCTCTCTTTTTTTGATAATGATGATGGCATGATGAAAAGCACAGGATTAAAAGCAGGTGGCAGCAGTAGAGGAGAAAAGAAAGGGAGATTTGGAGAATGATGAACTCAAGGAAGGAAATCAGTGCAGTACAGGAAACTAACCAGAGGTTGGGTCGCCATATGATTTGAAATCTGGCGCTGATGTAGTGGCCAAAAATTCTAAAAGAATTAAAGGAACAGGAAATCATTATGAAATAACAAAAAGAAAAGTTAGAAATTATAAAACTGTAAAACTGCTGTTTTGTTTAATTTACAAAAATAATAACCAAAAAAAGTGTTTTCCTCTGGTTTATGCTGTATCGCTCTTTAACTGTAATGTTCAGGCCTAAACAATGTGTGTGTGTACATGTTTAATTGTCAGAGGAATTAGTATGATGTGCGTGTGATGTGTTAATTTCCAACAGCTGAGAGTGTGAGGTGGGTTATTCACGTGAGAACTACTAACTTATGTTTTTGAAAAGAGATACGTGTTAATAAGCTTACCGTGACAATCCCCGAGGTGAGCAGTGTTGCCATATTCAACATCTTGCTCATAACCACTTCTGCAAAAAGAGACAAAAAGAAAAAAAAAATTAATTCCTTACATTTATATAGCGCTTTTCTGGACACTCAAAGCGCTTTACTCATTGTCAATAGTATCTGGATGCAGCCTTTATGATGCAAGCTGAGACTGCATCACTCAGAGATGCAATGTCAGACACAATGCACTTAAATGGAGCTAGTGACATCACTGTGATGGGTAGGGTTAGGTGAGCCCATTAAAAAGCATCGGAGGCAGCCCAGATTGCACTGCACCAGGTCTGCAGCCAGACCCCTCTCCTCATTGTGGGGAATCTACTCTTTCAACACCAGTGTGCAGCATCCACTATGACGTGACGGCAGCCATAACCCATAATTAGTGGAGAGGAGACAAAGTGTTGAAGCCAATTATCATATGGGGATGGTTAGAGGCCATAATGGACAGAGATCAGTGGGCAAATTTAGCCAGGATGCTAGGGTTAAACCCCTTCTCTTTTTTAAAAGACACCCAGAGATTTTTAATGACCACAGAGTCTCATCTGAAAGACGGCACCAATATAATGGGGCGTCAGGACCCACACAGACAACAGGTTAGGCGCCGCCTGCTGGTCACATTAACACCACTTCCGACAGCAACGCAGCTTTTCCACATGGTCTCCCATTCAGGTACTGACCAGACGCAGCCCTGCTTAGCTTCAATGAACGACCATGTGAGGGTTGCAGAGCGCTAGCTGCAGACTAATTGAGTTACTCATTGAATTTTCCCCCTTATCTGATTAGAATAGTAGGACTTACTGCATAGTTGCAGGAATACGTTCACAAGCTCCATGTGACATCCATCCGCAGTATGGGTCTCTTGAAGCAATACAAGACCTGCAATGAAAAACATCTCAATATTAAAAATGAACACACGACACAATAGTTCTACAAAAATAAAAGTGATTTTAATTGGATGTGCAAAAAAAGAAAGAAAATGCTGCCTAGATGCAGCAAAGCTACATTCAGAACTCACTTTTGACAGGAACTGTGTCGTTCGCAGCGGCTGAGTGGTATTCTTACCACACAGCTGGAAAAGGCCACATAAAGTGTGTGACTGTCTTTATCTAGGTGGAAAGACAAAATTCGCCGATCGTCCTCATTGCTGGATAAACACCTGGGAGAAAAACAGAACAGAGAGAGGAAAAGCCGATAAATCACATGTTATCAGATCTGTCCGTCAGTCAACACTTTCCTCAGTCAGAAGGAGAATAAAACAGCCACACACTGCAGAGGGAAAAGTGAAAACCATGCTCTTTCACATCAAATAGATCTAATCTTGATCTCTGATGATCCAAAAATTTCATTCAGGTCATAAAAAAGACAATTTGAGACTACATCATAAACTGACTCAGATTTCTCCCACAATTAAAGAAGTTTCCCACAATTAAAGACAAAAGAAAATGCGTCTTGAGACTGATCATAGGATAATTATAGGATGAGAACATACTTGGCCTGGTTGAAAACGTCAATTTCCTCCAGCAGGACGCTGTCATTCAAAGACAGCGGGGATGTCTTGGCTAGAACTTTTAGCACGATGCCTGCTTCTGAGCCGATGAAAACCACTGTGTAATTCTTATGGGGTCCTGCCGTGTTGTCAACTGCAAGTGCTGTTAGTCTGTACCTACAAAAAAAAAGGAAAAAAAGCTTGAATGCAGGGCAGCTTTTCGGTTACAAGGAGACGCCTGAATTGCTGCAGCTTAACTTGAGCTGACACAAGACAAAACATGTTGAAACGTGACACATCTATCAAGACCTGAACTAGTTAAATTAGGCGTACCAGTTGTTTAGAACATGAAACCAAGGCTCTTTGCTGGAAGGGTCATAAATGATGCTTACTTAACAGCTGACACTGGGTCTAGATAGCAAACTCTTCCCAGTATTATGTAATTAGGTTTTATGCAAAAAAGTAATCTGTGCTAGTATTAGATTTCTTTCTGATTTTAAAAGACAACCTGCGCTGAAGTTAGATAGTCTAATCCTTATCCTGGAAAAGGGCCAATCAGCTAAAAGACACTTTATGTTATGCTGTGTCTAAATTCCCATACTATCCATCCTAAATAATATTCAAAATAGAATTAGTTTGTCCCAAATCATAGTATGTTTAAATGAATATTCCAAAGTTACCCATATGGTCTACTATTTCTGGTAGAAATTTGAAGTGTTGATCTGTGTGTACTCTGATACAAATACAAATACTTTTAGGACGTAGTATAAGCATAAATTGGGATACAGAACTTGACTAGCATGTTACAGTTAATGTCCATTTAGGGTTTGCATGTACAATCTGCAAGAAAGTGGTCCTCTAGGAGTAAATTTGGACAACCCTGAAATACTTTTGGTCACACTTTATTGTAATGTACAATTGCTATTAACAAAATATTAACTAAGACTTTTAGCTTAATACAGTTCTAGATAGCTGCGTATTAATAGGTAGTAATTGAGTTTAGGCATAGGCTAGTATTAGCATAGATAGTAAGCCAGTAGTTAATAATGGGAATTTGTACCTAAACTAAAGTATTATCATACTTCCTTACTGTCAAATTGGTCAGATTTTGCTTTAGTCAACTCTTGTGAGAGCGTCAGAACGACTTTTTGAGACTAGGCTAAATGGTGGCACTGCACCTGTACCTGACTCTTGTTTTGGTGAACCACGGTTCGTCTCTAACGAAGGGGAACGAGGTGTAAAAATAGAATTGGGATTGGGCCTTTATGTCTGAAAGTTTCTAATAAGTCCTAAGACCTTTGTCGTTTTCCAATTCGCATACTATCCATCCTAAATAGTATTGAAAATAGAATTAGTTTGTCCAAAGTAGTAGTATGTTTAAATGAGTATTCCAAAGTTACTCAGATTGTCTACTATTTTTGGTAGAAATTTAAAGTGCAGATCTCTAAAGAGGCGAGGCAGGTGCGCAGTAGGTAGTGCTGTCGCCTCACAGCAAGAAGGTTGCTGGTTCGAACCTCGGCTCAGTTGACGTTTCTGTTTGGAGTTTGCAGGTTCTCCCTGCCTTTGCGTGGGTTTCCTCCGGGTGTTCCGGTTTCCCCCACAGTCCAAAGACATGCGGTACAGGTGAATTGGGTAAGCTAAATTGTCCGTAGTGTATGAGTGTGTGTGAGTGGATGTTTCCCAGAGATGGGTTGCAGCTGGAAGGGCATCTGCTGCGTAAAAACTTGCTGGATAAGTTGGCGGTTCATTCCGCTGTGGCGACCCCGGATTAATAAAGGGATTAAGCCGACAAGAAAATGAATGAATGAATGATCTCTAAGATAGAGAATTAAATATGAAAGAAATGTGGACGATGTGACAAGATCATTGAGAGGGCACACAACTAAGCAACATACCAGTCGATGAGGATGTGGTTTGTCCCAAAACATGCACATTCTTCTGTTACACACTCAACAGTATTTACTTTAGCTTTACAAATACTTTTAGGACATAGTTTAAGCAGGGGAGTTGGGACACAGAACTTGACTAGCATGTTCAGTTAATGTCCATTTAGGGATTGTATGTACAATCTACAAGAAAGTGGTCCTCCAGGAATCAGTTTGGACATTCTTAAAATACTTTTGGTCACAATTTATTTTAAAGCAAAATTGCTATTAACAAACTATTAACTAAAACTTTTAGCTTAATACAGTTCTAAATCGCTGCATATTAATAGGCAGTAGTTGGGTTTAGGCATTGGATAGTATTATAAGTAAGACTACAGTGGTTAATAGAGGGAATTGATACTTAAACTAAAGTATTAGCATACTTTATTCCTGTTAAAATGGTCTAACTTTGCTTTAGTTAAAAGTCATGTTTGCATCAACTCTTGCGAGAGCATCAGAACGAGTTTTTGAGACTAGGCTGAATGGTGGCACTGTGCCCGTACCTGACTCTTGTTTTGGTGAACCACGGTTCGTCTCCAATGGAGGGGACCGAGGCGTCCATGAGTGGGTGTGACTTGATGAATTGAAGGGTCTCGTCTGGAAACTCGATGGAGGTTTTGTAGGACTCTGCTGAACCGTGTCCTGCACAGCAGCCAGGTCTGAAAAGACAAAACGCGCACACATGCAGTTCCGGTTGAGGGAAATAGGGCAAAGAGCCATGTGCCACATGCCTGTAAATCTATACCCGCCTCCATATGGCCACTGCACACACAGGTTAAATATGCAGCATGTCCAATTATCGCTTGTTAATTATTAATCTCTCAATGATTAGCCCGTCACGCACTAGTGCGTGCACCAACCTGGGCTTGGGCAGTTTCTCCTCTGGAAATGGCGTCCACACTGAATCTGGCGTCTTCTGCTCTTTGAAACGGCCGCGGAAGGCTTTCTCAATGTCCACCATGGAGAAGGCACACACTGCAGATCCAGGAATACTGAAGGTATAAGAAATTCACCACTATTCAATCTGTTTCCATGTGGAGATTTTTGTGGGAGGTCACTGTGACAATTTATTTTACCTGTTTAACTGAGTGGTGAAAACTCCAACCACAGAAGGCACCCCATTAATGTCGATGATATCGGTAATGGCCTGAAGGACGTCAAAGTAGAAAAACGATTCTCCAGGAACGGAACAGTTCAGCCGAGCCTTAACAAAAGATGTCCAGTGTTTTTCCAGCACCCGCTGAGACCCTCCCATGTCATTTTTACAGATCCGAGCCACTCTGGAGTAAACCGCCTGCAGTGAGAGAAAAATAGTGGGAAAAAAAGTCAGCATCGCTTTCTAAATAATAGATCTATCTCCCTGGTGGCAGAGTTGAATCTAAATATACGTGAGAAACCATTCTTTTTCACTTTTAGATAGTACCAAACTGCAACGTGCTGGAGGGCTTGAATTAGCAGCGTGTAACCGTCTTAATAATTTACCACTGTAAAATCTGCTCTCAGTGCAGGTGTTGACTACAGTAATAACTAAACCTAAATATTCATTCATCTGTGCTACCAAGAAGCTGTTTAAGGGGCCAATTTAAAGCAAATCCTGAGGCAATGGATGATATATTGACCCTCAGGAAAAAAACGCTCATCTCTAAATAAAATACTATGAACACTGTATTAGCATACAAATCATAAATACATTATTACGCTTCAGGGTGTTTAATTACCTTTAAAATCCAGTTATTCACCTTCACTTGTTCCAAACCTTTGAGTAACTTTATTCTACTGAACACAAAAGAAGATATTCTGAAGAAACCTGTAACTATTGACTTCCATAATATTTATTTTTTCTACTATGGAAGTCATTGGTTACAGGTATGCAGCTTTCTTTAAATGATCTTCTTTTGTATTCAACATATTAAAGAAACTCTTAAAGGTTCAGAACCACTTGAGGGTGAGTAAATAGTGAAAAAAATGTTCATTTTTGTGTGAACTATGCCTTACTTTAGCATCAGTAGGAATGTTAGCATTGTATGTCTTGAATTAGTAGGAATATTAGCATTGTTTATCTGTTAGCATTGTGTATCGTGAAGCATACCTTTCCCAAGTTGTTGTGCTCTGCTGCAATTTCTCTAAAGAAGAAGTAGACAAAATCCCCGTAGTCCACAGCGTGAAGAAAATGTGGCTCTGGAAGGAAAAAAAGAAGGAAGCATTAGCATCTCCGCCGCTGACCCTAACTTAAAATTTGATGCGTTTTTGTTGGCTGAGTGGAACGCCAGAGTGTTGACCTAGATTGTGCCACAGGAAACTGGATTTTACGTCAACACCCGCCATTTTCTGTTCTCCCACACTGACCCACTTCTTTTAAAGTATGGTTAGGGGTTGTTGGTTGGGTGTGCATTGGGTTCAGCAAGTTGACCAATGTTACCATAAAACTACTAGTAATTAAATAAAGCACACAAGCAAAAGTTTAAGTACCTTTCAACCACTTGGAGTCATACTTGATAGTGCGAAGGGCAGAACCATCTCCCATACTGCGATAAATCACAGCATCGCTAGCCAGGAAGTCTGCCACCGTAGCAGAGTACAGCTTACCATCTGACAAACAAATAGGTTAGATTAAAACACACTTCACATACAATTCACACAATGTTTTTGGAATTTACCACACACTCAAAGAAAACTAAAATCATAATAATAACATTGAAATAATTGAAAAGCAAACAACCACAGAGGAAGAGTCTATTTAGTCCAAGCAAGAAGGTTAAATAAAGTAACACTCTGCTAAGATATTTGTGACCCTGTGACCTTTTCTGATATTTTGCAGAGGTAATTTTTTATTCAAAATGATCAATTATTCTTTTATGCCCCCCAAAAATAATTAGAATAATAAGTAAAGATAATTTCCTATTAACATATTTTGTACATTTTTAAATGAAAGATTGCAAATATATCAAAATCTTTGAATTGAACATGATTAAAACTATTTTAAACAAGGTTTTCTCAGTATTTTGACTTTTTTCCAGATCCCAGAGATTCAGATAGTTGTATCTCAGACAAAAATATTCCTATCCTAACATAAAATAAATCAAAGCCTAAAAAATAAAATGAATATATAGTAGGGCTGCTAGATATAAAAAAAAACTGACATTCCAATATTTTATTTTTCTGCGATTTTTATTGCGATATGAATACAATTTTGGCAAATGACTTGAATAAGTTTATTTGGAATAAAATTATTAATTTGGATTAATTGGAAAATTCTTGTAGAGGAGTAATTCAAAAAAATTGCAAGAATAAATAAAGATAAAAGTGAAATAAGTAGTCAGATATTCAGGTACAGTAATACGATACGATATTATTATGATGTTTTGCCCCGATGACAGATATCTGCAATATATCACAAGAAAACCCTCCACAATGATGGTTTGTTCTGTAGACTATCGAAAAAAAAAATATAGCTTAAAGAGGCTAATAATTTTGACCTTAAAATGTTTTTTTTAATGCTTTTATTCTAGCCGAAATAAAACAAACAAGACTTCCTCCTGAAAAGAGAAATATTTAAAAAAGAAAAAAATAATTCAAAGGAGGGCTAATAATTCTGACTTTAACTGACTATATACATTTACATGTGTGTGTTTTTTATACACAAATGTCTAGTTCACATTTGATAACTTTTCTCTCTTTTTTTTTGTTTTACTTTCTAAAAACACAAAATAAAATCATTTTTTAAATAAAATAAATACACAATAATAATATTAATATATTTAAAATGAGATTAATTTACTGACTAATGATAAATTCTGCTTTCGCTTTTTTTACAGTTTTTTTTGTCCAGATTTATTGGGATGCACATGTGACATCACACCGTACTAACTCTCAAGTTGTGCCGTTCCTGTCTGTATACTAAAATCGCTTGGCATGAGGATGTTCATGTGGCATCTGATTTATGCACAACATCAATCCTGGCTCTTATTGGAGCGTTAATTTTAGCCAAAACCTTTAAAATTCATGGCAAAGTTATTCATCATCCTCCTCATTATCCTGACAGCTCTCATACCGGCAAACAGGGCAACGTTTGTCTGCTTAGCGTCAAACGGGCATCGGGCCAAACCGCTGATCTCTTCCCCATCAAATTCCAGGTTATCCAACTAAAAAAGAAAGCCGGAAATAGAGTTCTTATCTTCATTGTACTGTAAAACTGCTCCCACTCACATTAACCAGTCACTTATTAAGTGCAAAACAACAGACAGACAGTCACGTAGAGCATATAAACAGCAAGACCTACCCTGTAGTAACGGCACATGGGATTGAAACCATTTGTTCCGCAGATGAACACGAGATCATCATTTCTCGGAACCAGGACTTTAATGAAATTATGGCACTCGTCCTGAGAGGAAGACAAGACAATGAGATTTATGGCTGCTTTGGCGCTGTAAATAATACAGATCATGCTGAAGATGTGGAGGACGTACTCTGTGTTTTCCCTTCATGGCGCACGTCTCTCTGTCAGCCTGCCCCGACCGCCACGTCAGCTTCTGTGACAACACAAACCATCACCGTCAGACACAGTTTCCCACCCGCACACTTATCAATAAACTACACTGATTTGTAATCAGGCATGATGCAATAGGTTTCCAGCCATCAACAGTCTTATGTTGATGATGACAGATATACTATCAGTCTGATGCTGGAATAATATTTTTCTTGTCCCACTATATATTAAGTGGCCTTAATTACTATGAACTTACATCAGAAAATAAGTACAATCTACTTATTGTGTTCATATAGTACTCCACAACACTCTTGGTGCTCCTGAAGTTGGATATGGCTAAGGTTAGGGATAGGTCTGGGGGCTTGGGTAGGTTTAAGGTTGGGTTAAGGTAAGGGATAGGCCAATAGTGTAATTATAAATGTAATTACAAGCGGATCATTTAGAAAATATCAGTACAATGTAAAAACATGTATGCACATAATAAGTGCATTGTATTAAATCATTCATTTAAATGCAAATTTAGAGTAATTAAGGCCACTTAATGTAAAGTGGGACCTTTTTTATGCTTGAAAGAAGTCATTTATGTTTACCAAATCTGCCTTTATTCAATCAAAACACAGTATCACGTTGTGAAAATAAATATGTCTATATTATTACATTTTAAAGTATTATTTATTTCCAGTGAGTCACCCATAGGAAAATCTTATATATGGTCATATATGAACATAAATAAATAAACATTGGCTAATATATATATATATATATATATATATATATATATATATATATATATATATATATATATATATATATATATATATATATATATATATACATATACATATACAAATATATATATGGACACAACAGCCATTATTTATTTATTTTTTTCAATGTTATTAAATATATCTTGCATATTATCAGATATCTGTATGGGGATGCTGGATTTTCCTTCAGGTCATTTTAAATTGGTACTTAAATATTATCTCTTATTATGGATTTTCATGCAGACTGTGACACATTTTCAGGCGTCTTTTGTGAACAGAAAAGTTGTCATCACATTGATTAGCTAAATGCATCTAGCTGAATAACAACAACAACAACAACAACAACAACAACAATAATAATAATAATAATAATAATAATAATAATAATAATAATAATAAGCACTTTTTTCTCATGTACAAACTTGAGAATAGCAATACAGTGGTCCCTTGCCATAATATGGTTCACCTTTCGCGGTTTTACAAACTTTTTTGGCCAATTTGACATGCTTTTTTTGTTACAGCGCATTGTATTCTGTGTCCTGATTGGCTGTAGACCAGGGGTGGGCAAACTTGGTCCTGGAGGGCCGGTGTCCTGCACAGTTTAGCTCCAACACCAATCAAACACACCTGAACAAGCTAATCAGTGTCTTCAAGAGCACTACAAATCTATAAGCAGGTGTGTTTGATTAGAGTTGGGGATAAACTGTGCAGGACATCGGACCAAGTTTGCCCACCCCTGCTGTAGACCATTGTCAATCAATCTCCTCCATGAGGTGTCTCCTGTACGGTACAGAATGCATTCAGCTTGCCAAATTGACATAAATCTTTGATAGCTAGCATTGTGACTCTGAAGTGCTGTACTATATGTTTGCAAGTTTTCTCTCTAACAAACTCGATAATGTCGACAAAACATTCTGCACCGTCAAGGGCACCCACGGTAGCACTCCAAAGTCAGAGAACAATGCTAACCATCGCACAAAAAGTTGTATATCTGGACATGGTAAAGGAAGGTAGAAGTTACGCAAGAAAAGTTATACTTACTAAATATAATATTGTCTCTACTTGTTTACTGTTTCTTTCAATGTCTGCTTGTACTATCTCTTTTTGTTACACTCTTTGTAAAGTGTCCTTGAGCTCAAGAAAGGTGCTATATTAATAAAATTTAGTTATATTTGTTATTAAAAGTGTGAAAATGTGAATGCATGTCTTAGAAAATTGTATGAAGTTTGTAGTGAGGGGTTTTACAGCCTTAAAACATCTATAATAATTGTAAAAAATAAAGCTCACTACTTTGCAAATTCCACCTATTGTGGGTTATTTTTAGAACGTAACTCCAGTGATAAACGAGGGACCACTGTACATCACATTTCCCCAAAAATTTGTATCTTTTTTTTTTTACATTTTATTTCTTGTTTCCTGAGTTTAGCATACATGAAATTAGCATAGTGGAATGATTTCCGAAACACCATGTGACATTGAAAACTGAAGAAAGACTTGCTGTTAAACTTATAAGCTTCACAAAATATTTAAAAATCAAAAACTTCATTAACTAACCTGTAGTAATACCTGTTTACAATATTATTGTATCAAATAAATACAGCCTTAGATAGCTATGAACAATTTCCTTTCACATTATACCAATATATACTAGCTAACACATAAAACACTTTACATTTAGCAGAAACAGAAACCTTGTGATTGACAAAGTGCTGCCATGACTAGAAATGAAACTCAGATTATCAGAATTGTTTTTATCGGTTGACACTTTATTGTGCTACACCTAGTAAAGACGAGTGTTTAGGTCATAAAATGATTTACAGTGAACCCACCCTGTATGGAATGATCTCGTTCCTGTAGGACTCCCTCAGACTCACCAAATATACCTGATCCCTGTGAGAAAAAAAAAAAAAACAGGTTTGATCCCACACAAAAGACTACTCACAATTAGGGCTGCACAATATATTGTTTCAGCATCGATATTGCAACGCGTGTCTCCGCAATTGATCCTTTTCACATTTCTGGGTTTCTCAGCAGCAGAAGTCGTCATAGTTGGGTAAACTTAGAGCGCAGTGAATGCGAGAGTACAGCAAATAATTATTTTACAATACTATTTGCTAAAAAAGTCAACAATGGTGTTATAAAGACTTTTAGAATAAGCAAAAAAAAAAAAAAATCATGTGAGACTGATAACTGCAACCTGAAGAGAGAACAACGTCAAATTTACTGTCCTGCCCACAGACGCTGCATTAGGAACGCCTCACATAAGCATAAATCTTAAAATTTTCAAGGATTTAAAATGGTGATGACAGTCTTGTGAAAAGGGTTCATAGTCAGCGCAGGATCTGTAATGTTGAGATGGGATTGTTGAGTAGATTAATGATTGATATTAATAGTTATTGAAACAACTATAGATTATAAGGTTTATATAAATTATTATTTTAAACAATGTAAAAAGAACATGTTTTCACTCATATTTTATTTATTTTTAAAACCTTATAGTAAGGGTTTTACAAATAAAACAAATAATTATAAAAATAAAATAAATAATAATTATAAAAAAAGTTTATAATCTGGATGAATTATTAAGAAGTGACTGTGTGAGCATATACTAAATTGTAATTAATTTTTAATTGAATCATTTTTTACAATGAAGACCTATGTAGTGCTAATTTACATTTGATTATTACATTTCTGTACTTTAGTTCTGTCTGACTTTGTGAAACAGACACTGTTTATTTCATTAATATTTTTGCTTTGTTGTATTTAACTATGCACTGTAAAGAAATATCTGTTAATGAACAGTTTCCGTACTGTGTGATTCACAATTGTTTTCCGTTTATTCATGGTTGTGAATTGCATTATGGCATGTTGATCTCTGCTCTGTCGACTTTTGATGTTGCAAATTCAACTTTACAGTTAAACAAAGTGACCTTAGTTGACATTTTAGTTCATTGAAATAGTATAATCAGGGATTGAATTACACACTGACAATAGGGGAGGGGGTCCAATTTTTCTGTAATGTTATTTTGTGTAGAAAATGATTCAGTTAATTAAATTTATTTATTTAATTTAAATAAATACATTATTATTATTAATAATAAATACAACTAAATATACTTCAAAACACTGAAACTGAAATATATTTCATTAATGAATCTCAGTTTTCAGTGTTTTGAGGTATATTTAGTGTATACTGAGCTACAGTAACCTCTGATTAACTATTTCAGAGGTTGCTTTAGGTCAAACAATAAAAAAAAACGTGCTAATTTGGCTTTACTTTTAGGCTCTATGTAGAAACGAACACATATTTTACAAGAAAAGTGTCTTTTGAGTACTTAAAGCGTCTATCTGTGCTCTGATCTCCCAGTATCAGACTGTTGAATGGTGTTTTACTCGCATATACTGATTGGTGCCATTATGCGCTCAAAATAATATGAACCATTATAGGGGTGGTCAAATTTATTTTTACAAGATCTAAATTAATGATATTAATTATCATTCATTCATTAATTTTTAATCACTTTTCCGGGGCCTGGTCGCAGAGGCAGCAGTCTTAGGAGAGAACCCCAGACTTCCCTCTCCCCAGACACTTTCTCCAACTCTTCATGGGAGACGCCAAGGCGTTCTGAGGCCAGCCGAGAGACATGGTCTCTCCAAAGTTTCCTGGGTCTTCCCTGAGGCCTGGTGGGACATGCCTAGAGCATCTCACTAGGTAGGAGGCATCCGCAACAGATGCCCGAGCCACCTTAGCTGACTTCTCTCAATGTAGAGGAGCAGCGGCTCTACTCCAAGCTCCTCTCGGTATATATATAGCTCCTCACCCTATAATGGTGCGCTCCTGTCACCCTGAAAAGGAAACTAATTTTGGCCACTTGTATCTGACATCTTGTCCTTTGGGTCAAGTTTAACAAGTAACTAATTTAATTATTAATATTACTATTTAAAATACAGTTCAGAGAAAAGTTCTCCCTATTAAAGGGCTGATCCACATAAATGTTGTTTTGACATCCTTCAAGAGGGATCAATCGTTAATTAGGGGGGGACAATCCCCCCTGTAATTCGCACCCTGAATTGAATGTTTAAGAAATAATATATAGAGAAAAAAGTCTGTAAAATAACAGAAAATGTACTGGCAGCTTATTACAAGGTTTTTGTAGTGTAATATACAACACCAACCCAGACAATACATCCCTTTAAACTATTAAAAATGTTTTTTTTTTTCAAACTTTTTAAAGTTAAAAGACGTTGGAAGAAAGATCAAGGTCCCACAATGCAATTTAAAAGCATAAATAAAGGGAAACAATACGGAAAACTGCTGTTCTCCATCATTGTGCTTGTAAATGTAATAAAAAAAACCCTCCTCTAAAATAATTAATAAATATCTCAAATCATGAATTCTTTATAAAAAAAGCTATTCCAGACATTGGATTAATTTGTGTTTATATCACGATACATAATCGTAACTGGGGCTGCACAATATTGGAAAAATCTGATATTGCGATACTTTGTTCTTCTGCGATATACAGTTGAAGTCAGAATTATTAGCCCCCCTGAATTATTAGACCGCTTGTTTATTTTTTCCCCAATTTCTGTTTAACGGAGAAAAGATTTTTTTCAAATAAATAACTGATTTATTTTATCTTTGCCATGATGACAGTAAATAATATTGTACTAGATATTTTTCAAGACACTTCTATACAGCTTAAAGTGACATTTAAAGGCTCAACTAGGTTATTAGGTTAACTAGGCAGGTTAGGGTAATTAGGCAAGTTATTGTATAACAGTGGTTTGTTCTGCAGACAGTCGAGAAAAAAAAAATAGCTTAAAGGGGCTAATAATTTTGTCCATAAAATGGTGTTTAAAAAAATTAAAAGCTGCTTTTATTCTAGCCGAAATAAAACAAATAAGACTTTCTCCAGAAGAAAAAATATTATCAGACATACAGTAAAAACTTACTTACTCTGTTAAACATCATTTGGAAAATATTTTAAAAAGAAGAAAAAATTTTAAAGGGGGCTAATAATTCTGACTTCAACTGTAAATTGCGATATGAATACTTGGAAAGGTTTCTTTAATTGAAATAGATTGGGATGATAGTCTGTTTTCTATGTGGTGCATTTGCAAAAATTATAACAATTTACAAGCATATATAAATACGACAGAGCAAAAACAAAAGTGAAATAAACAAGGCTTTATGGTTTTCTGGAGAGTCGAATAGTATTCAGTTACAGACATTGAACAATCGAACATAAAATAACATGGTCATGATTGTATAATTTGTTTAAAAATTAATACATTTATCTTAGAATCCTTAATAATTAGATACACACATTGCGATATCGATGCTCAAACGATATATTGTGCAGCCCTAACCGTAACTAAATATCGCAATGCCAGACTATTCCAATATCGTACATCCCTACTGACAAATCAATTGTCCTTCAACCCTGAACAGGTCAAACGGTCAAAGATCTCCATTCCACTTCCTGTTAAAATGCTGACTTACCTGCCCGCGATGAACAGCGTATCATGTATCTGGGTCATCAGCTGAAAGTCCAGTCTGTGCTGAGATTCGTTACCAGAGGGACGTCCACGAAACACCGGGTACTGCCGTGCATCTGCAGAACAAACAGATGCGCTGTTATTCAGTATTAGCGTCAACGGAGATCGATGTTGCTATTGATTGGCTGTGGCAACTGCATGTTAAACTGCCCTGAAGAAAGACTTTGCTAAAGTAATGAATATTACACCAGCAGGCCACCGCATTGACGTCTGGCCACTGCACTGTCAGCATGCTGGGGTGTTTTCTCACTGCGGAGCACAGCAGCACTAATGCAGCCAATATAGATGTTGATGACTTCCTCTATAGAACATGGACGGCTGTTTTATTTTATTTATTTATTTATTATTATTATTTTTGTTTTGATGAAGGCAATTTTATGTCTCTTAATTGACTTTTGTTGGTTTAATTGGGTCGCAAAGAGAGACTTTAATTGTAAAATGTTAAAAAGTATTATTTATTATTATATTATTATTATTATTATTGAATGCAAGTAAAGTGTCTACATCAAGATTTTAAAGTAAAATACTATACTAAAATATATCTTAAAATATACAATAAAATATTGTTTCTATAAATAATAAAATATCAAATGTTTTATATTATATTTAAATTATATATATATATATATATATATATATATATATATATATATATATATATATATATATATATATATATATATTTTTTTTTTTTTACTCAGTGTTGAAGGAATTGAGTTAATTAAATGCCTCATTACAACTTCAACTTAAATGGGGTAAGTTCACAGTACACATATAGATATGTTTTCTAACTCAAATGGTTTGTAGCAATCGCTTACCACAAACGGTTTTAGTTACCTTAACTTTTTGGGTTTTACAGTGTGTGTATATATATATATATATATATATATATATATATATATATATATATATATATATATATATATATATAAAATTTATTTTCCTTAGTCTCTATTTCAGAGGTCACCACAGTGGAATGAACCGCCAACTATTCAGTCATATGTTTTTTTCCGCAGTGGACGCCCTTCCACCTGCAACCCAGTACTAAGAAACACCCTTACACACTCATTTCACCAGACCTTGCTGTTAGGCGCCCCATATATATCATTTTTAAATATTTAATTAAATTACAAATAATTGGTATTTTGGACAAGTGATCCTTTAATATGTAACAAAATGATTCTTGTTTTAAACATAAATTATTTTTAAAACTAAAAACTAACATGTATGGAAAATAATATATAATGTCCACTGATTTCAGGAAATTATAGGAGGTGTCTTCTATAAATCATGGAAACAAAAGGTATGACAGGTATTATTTTTACTGAGAGATTAGAAAATATTACACTGTATTATACTTTCAATGCTTAAACTGTGAATAATCATTTAAATTGTAGAATATATTTTGTATAAACTTCAAAATCAAGCAGTCATGTTGTTAACTGCTGCAGCTTTTGTACAATTATTGAACTACTTAACCATGTTATTTAATTGTGACTACAATAAGGTAAGCTTAGCACGTTATGATTTTGCCAAGGATGATGCGATCCTGGATTAACATCTGTGTTGATCCTGGAACATCATTTTTGTTAGTAAATGAAATCCATACCAATTCGCTACCCTTAAACAAAACCATAACTGTAAACTGTTCTCAAAATCAGAGGGGAATAGTTGGACAACAATCATGTAGAAGTGCATAAACCTAACCATAAGCTTAAACTTAATTTAAGCTTAACAAATAATTCTGATTGGCCGATAGAAATGTTGTTCCAGGATCAACATGGATGTTAATGCAGGAACATGTCCTACTTGTGAAATCAGGCTTGCGGTAAACTTACATCAACATTTATGGTAAATGTGATGAACCAGTGAAAGTGTAAAAAGAAAAAAAGTTTATTTTCTAACAGCCCGCAGGGCTCAAAGTGCCCTTATTTGTTGAAAAGAAATGCGTTTTTTTTTTCTAAAGACCTTGATAAAGATCTTGTGTAGATGGGGGCAATTCAAAAACAGTGTGATGTCTGCAGTCTCTTACAGTGTCTGTCCACAACGTCTAAAGGGATGTTGTCCTCAGGAAAGCTCACAGCATCCAGACGGGACGCCACCAGCAGGAGTATCAGCAGGTCAATCGTCAGTTCTCGCCACCCCATCGCTGGCACAGAGGGCAAACACCTCCTGTACTGCACTTATGTAAATGTTACCTGCAACACACACAAACACATACACGCATTAAATAATATAACTATAACTAAACACCTCCCAGTTGTGTTTTTGTGCATGACCTCTGTCAGAATTTGCTTTGTAGATTAGAACTCCTGTGTTTTTTGCATGTACATGAGCAGGTTCACTCCTGACAGACCATTTAGCGTGTGTGTGAGTGAGTGTGTGCGCATTTGGGAGCCAATACCCATGATTGAAAATCTGTCCGTGAGAGAAAGGTCAAAAAACAGACAGAGAGGGGGTAGAGAGCATGCGCTTGAGACACTAAAGTCAACGATGTGCTATCAGCAAGCTCCTTCACACATGCACACTGTATTTTAGGATGTCATTTAGGGTGTACTTCTGTGTGCGTATGTGTTTGGATTAAGTAAGAGAGAATGGAAGGGCCATTTCTAGACTTGTGACCGTAAGCTACTATCGTGCCCAAGTAAAAAAAAAAAAAAAAAAACAATATGAAAAAATGAAGAGCAGTATCATTGAAGACATTCATCTAGTAAATGATAGTAAATTCTACAGTGTTTTTGAATTACAGTGTTCTAGAAAAGTACTGTACTTGGATGAAGGTGTTGTGCTCATTTTAGAATTGCTGTTAAGTAATGTAAACACACTGTAAAAGCTAGCTTCACATTAAAAAGTGAGTCAACCCCTTACCTTAAAAGCAACAAGTTGATTAACAAAGTAAATCCACTGACTTAACTTGTATAATTATGCATAGTTTGTTTACTTAATCATCATTAGGTAACAATTTTTAAAAAAATTCATAAATTTTTTTTTTATTCTTTTTTTAAGTGAAGTCAACTATTCTCTTTTTACAGTGCAAATCACCCAAAACTGTACTAAGTTTAACATGTATATTATATATATATAATCACAGTTTACAAAACTAAAAACTAATGTAACCTATACATTATTCATTACAGTTTATCAGTTGTGATCAGTAGCAAGTTGATCATCAGCAGCAAGTTGTCAAAACTATAATGTATCCAATATAATAAACTTTACTATAGTATGTTCAAAAACTGTCTAGTATTTACTACGAAATACTGTAGTATTTTTATATAAACGTATAGGTATTTATGCAACCTGAAGGTTGCCCACTCTAAAATCACCCTGCAGGTTGTAATTAATGTTATATTTTAATTAAATGCATATAATAAAACAGGGCAAAATGCTTTAAAGTTTAGAAACATCTCCTGGCAAAGATGTTCTTGAATTCCCACAAGGTCATTTTCACCGCAACATATATGAAGTGCTAAATTTCTCTTTGATACAGATGATACCAATGTATTTTTAAAGGAATAGCTACATTAGCAATAATAACGTTACCTGCTTGACTGACAGTACTGTCTATAGCGGATCGAACACAACAGTTTAAAGCCTATACCCATAGTGTGCTCTTCTCTGCTTATTAGATGCTAGAATCTGTAGCATTGAGCGTACTTATTGGAGCGCCTGTCTTCCATACCAAAATTGCCTTTAGTAAACAAAAACAGGTTTATACTTCTGCCGTGACTCACAGTGCCGGCCTTGCGCGTAGCCATGCATTTAAATTTTTCCATGCTGTTTGTGTTGCACTGCAATAGCCCTTCCGAAATGCTAGCTGGCAGTAGGTTATGTTATGTTCCTCTGCATCGAGTTTCTTCATGGGTGTTTTGTTTTGTCTGAACACTACCTTAAATGTACAAGTGGTTAAAACTTCCTCATTCAGAGGTGGAAATCAGGGGACGTGCAACAACATTAATAATAAGGTGAACACAAAACAAAACTTTACATCGGGAGCTCCTTCATGGGACTCGACACGCCGCTCTTAGAACTGCACACATTCGTTAAAGCTACCAAGCCGACCAATCATAGAGCTTATGCAATGTGTTGTTACATTGTTTTTAAAGGTGCGTATAAGTATTGGCGTCAGTGCCGGACCCTACAAAATGTTATCCCCTTCAAAATTGTTTAATGACACGCTCTAAAAAAAGTGGTTGCTTTACTTTCTGTGGGCAGGGCAGTGGGATGCTCATTGGCACCCCTGTAATAGATGGCGTACAAGGTGACTGCCTAGTTCAATCATGCCTAGAAAGGGTACTGGAGGCAGGGGTGTGTTTGCTGTGACTGGCACAGAAGTCTTCAAACAGACATTCAAACAGGAAGATTTCAGAGGTCTGCGTGTTGGGGTTGGGGTCGTGTCCTGGAGAGACAATCATCTGTGCATATTAACAAGGAGTGTAAAGTCAAATATTTATAAAGCTACAAATTATTCATGCCAGCAAAGCCCGAACGGATATAAACAATTTACATGGAGACAACAAACAGCTTGGCAGAAAGAGAGAGAGAGTGAGTGAGTCAGGCCCAAACCACTTCCTGAGTGTCTCGCCACACATGCTCACATACAGTATTGACATTTTTGCAATTAGCGGCCCTGTGCACCTGCTCCCATGCTGTAATATGCATATGCTGCTGGAATCATCCTGCTTCTATTGATTAGCAGCTGATTGATCAGTTCGCAATTGATCAGCGGAATGGGACGTGACCTGAGGAAATTCTCCTACTGAAATACAAGCAGGGGAGATTCTCTGCTCATCTGTTGCCATAATGGACCTTCATTTCTACAGGCTGACTGACTGTAAGAGATTCTGGGCTATAATGCTTTGATCGGATCAATAGAAATGACTATTTCTCTGGCCATTTTTAGGTGAGATGAGAAGAGAGAAAAGACTGATGATGATATAAGTCTGAGGGATGAGAAGAGATAGAGAGGCATCGCAGAGAAGAAGAGAAGGTTAGAAAAGACGCAATTTAAAAAAGGTGAATATTAGAAAAAGAAGACAGGAAAAGGCCAAAGTGCAATGATAAGACATATTAGGACTCATCAGACTGGTAAAAGTAAATAGAGAAAAGAAGAGACAAGCTGAGACAAGTATAAGATGAAGAAAAATAAAAGTTAATGCAAGGTAAGCCGGGAACTGAGAGGAGTGGCAGGGAGAGGAGATGAGAATTGAATGTTTCAGACAATTATAAAATATAAAAATGAAACAAAAATAGAACAAATTAAATGAGATACACATGCCAAATGTGTTGAGACAAGTATGAGAAATTAGATCAGAAGAGGAGAGAAAAATTGAGAAGTAAGCACAGACGATGAGGCAACAATTAAAGAAAGAAAACAAAGGAGACAAGGAATAATAATACAGAAATGGTGAGAAAGGAAACGGACAAAAAAAAGGAAACAAGAGTCTAGAGATGAGAAAGAAATCTATTTGATCAGAACAATATACCAAATGACAAGGGACAGGTATAAGAGACAACATGAGACCAGACTAGATGTAGAGACAAAATGAGAAGAAAAGAGTCAGAAATATGAATAAGCAAGGGACAAAAGGTCAAGACATGTATGAGACACCGGATGAAAAAATAACTTATTTAAGTAGAGACAAGACAAGACAAGAAAGGAGAAAGGGACAAGAGAAGCTGAGAAAAAAAACACAAATAAATGATATGATACAAAAGAGAAGGAGAGACCAGATGAGACCAGAGTAGAGATAGAGACAGAATGAGAAGAAAGGAGTCAAGAGAATTGAAGAAGCAAGAGCCAAAAGGACAAGACAAGGATAAGACACAGGATGAAAATAGTTGGGACGAAGAGATAAGACAAGAAAGGAGACAGGGACAGGAGACGAAAGGCTGAGACAAGACAACCAGGTGATATGATACAAAAGAGAAGGAGAGACAAGTTGAGACCAGACTAGAGGAGGAGACACAATGAAAAGAAAGAAGTCAGAGACTTTAAGAAGCAAGGACCAAAAAGACAAGACAAGGATGAAAATAGAAGAGATGAAAAGATGAGACAAGACAAGAAAGGAGACAGGGACAGAGGCGAGAGGCTGATACAAGACAACCAGATGATATGATACAAAAAAGAAGGAGAGACAACATGAGAAAAAGAGCAAGAGAGAGACTAGACTGGAGTATAGGAAAAAAATAAATGAAAAAAGGAAATAAAGATGGCATGAGGTGAGAGAGAAAAGGTCAAAATAGAACAATGAGAAAAAGGGAGACCAGATGGAGAAGGATAGATGTAAAAGTCAAGAAGGACACAAAGAATAAGATGAGAGTCAAAGTAAGAAAACAAGAAGAGATGGAAAGACCTAGGCGACGAGACGGGAATAAAGATTATGTTTTTCTTGCCCGCGTGTGTGCTTGAGCGATTAAGAGCTTTAATGTTTGGACACTCAGCGGAAGTCAAAGGCCAAGGGGTCAGGAAAAGTGTCTATCATAACGAGGCAGCTCCAAATGAATTTCTTTCCCAAGCTCATCCCTGATCCTTACAGAAGTGCTTACATCAGCAGAACAGCACTCTTGGTGGGGCCGGGGGAAGACCGTATGGATTAAGCGATGTGTACAAGAGGAGCACCAGTTTAATACAGCACCGAGAGTCTAATCACAGCTTCACAGCGCTGTATCATTCCCTCCGCCTGGATATTACTTCAAGAAATAAAAGAGGGATATTTCCAGCACCCTGGAACATATTCATTGTCAATGACAGAAATTCCTCACAAGCTCAAATCATTATTCATAGAAACACCACAGGGAGTTACACAGACACGCTACAATACCATAACAATCCCAGCATAAGAAAAACACCAAGCTTGGGCAAAGAGAGCGAGAGAAACCTAATGCAAAACAGAAACAAAGGACACACAAAGGTCAGCAGTCTAGAATTTCTTTTCAATATACAGCCAGTGCAACATGTTTTCTATTGAACGTCTTGGTTTGGTTTTCCATTCTTGCCCTCCGGTGTATGAGCCTGGACAGGCCCTGCGTGGAAAGAGACGACTAGTCACGCAACCTGTTAGTGTTTAGCTACTCCCCGGCTGCTCTCATTACAGCTTCTCTCTGAGCAACGCAATCCCGTACTCGCTGATGTTTTTGGCTGCGTTTCTCGAGATGCTGGCACGCCGTTTGAGTTGGCAGGTCATTCCAGTAAAATTGCCTGCAGCGGATCCACCCAGAGCCTGCCTGCTAGAGTCCAGCTGCAGGAAATGCGACAGCGCAGGTCATAAGAACAAAGCAGGTCGGTACGAGTTTGTGAATTCATTTGACCTAAACGTTCCCCGATGATTGCATTGATGAAGATGATTCGCCATGGTTAGTTTCATTCATCTTGATGCAGGGCAGAATTATGTCACTTAACGGAGGAGTTGCATTTATATTGACTTTAGTATTACATGGACCCTGCAGGTCTGCCTGAGGCCTGACGCTGAGAAAGAAGGTTGAGGAATAAATCAAAAGCTACACCACATAACAGCAGAAATGTGCCAGCTATAGTCGAAAGTTCTGAAATATACAGGTTGGTATCAGTACTCAGGAGTGCTCTATGCTATTTACATACAAGATAAACAAAGAAAACATGGAAATGCATGACAATTGACTTGGGTGTGGGCCAAACAAGTACAAAACTTGTTTTGAAGGGTAGTATTGTATTTAGTACTTGTATTAAAGGAAATTTGTAGCAAAACAAAATAGAATTTAGGTGTTTATGATTGCCAAGAGACATTGTCAAGGTTCTGCTTTAGTGTTTTTAGATCATTGGTATGTTTATATTCACTACTTTACATTACCCTGTGCTGTTGTCAGAATTTTAATTCTGAAAATTATGTTTTTTTTTTTATTTAAACATTTTCTACACTGCAAAAAAATACTTTTTTTGCTTAGATTTTTTGTCTTGTTTCTAGTCTAAATATCTAAAATTTCTTATATCAAGAAGCATTTTCTAGACAAGCAAAACATAATGTCTTGTTTGAGAAAAAATATGCCAATATTAAGTGAGTTTTTCCTTAAAACAAGCAAAATAATCTGCCAATGGGGAGAGCAAATTAATATAGTTTTTTCTTTTGACGTTAGATTATTTTGCTTACCCCATAGGCAGATTATTTTGCTTGTTTTAAGGAAAAACCCACTTAATATTGGCATATTATATAAGACAATATGTTTTGCTTGTCTAGAAAATTCCTCTTGATTTAGGATTTTTTGCAGTGTATAAAGTCAAATTCATCATTTGTTATAAATAATACTATTATAAATAACACTATTTTCTTTATCGTTTCTTTACACTGATCTGACTCATAGTTCAATAATTAGTTAATAACAATTATGCTAATTTAAATAGGTCATACGTATCTTTTTTATAATTAGTGATAGTTTAATTTGTGTCTATTTAATACAAAAGTTCCATTAATTGGTCTCACTTTACAACAAGGCTCCATTAGTCAATGCATTTACTAACAGGAAATAAGTTTGAACAACGCTTATACAGCATTTACTAATCCACTGTTAAAATCTAAAGATGTGCTTGTTGACGTTAGTTAAAGTTCCATGAGTTAATGTGAATAAACAATGAACTTTATATTCATTAACTAATGTTGACAAAGATCAAAAACACTGTAATACTGTTCTTTATTCATTCACTAACTAAAATGGAACCTTATTGTGTTACTCATTAATTAATAGAAAGAATAAGAAAGATATATATAAATGGAAAATGATGTTGTGAAATGGCCCCTCAGATGCGTGTTCACAACTCAACAGTTGTGATATGTGTGGTTTCAGACACTCACGCTGAGATTAGAGCTCTCCCACACAAGAGCACTGAAATCATAAAGTTGTTTACAGTGGGATTACAGCTGAGGAGTCACAACTTGTTACTCCACAGCTGTAAAACAGATCTCTGCCCCACCTGTGCAGCTCCACTCCCAGCCCCCATTCCCCCAAAAGCCCCTTCCTGCAGGTGTGTGTGTGTGGATGTTAAAGGAACAATAGTGAGATCGGGGTCCGTTCAGTCCAGGCCAGCGAGGAGACCTCCATGCTTTAAAAGGTTAAATCAGTTACTCAAGCCTGACCGAGGCTGAACACTTGACAGCAGGACTGGCGTGGGTTTAGTGGACACAATTGTGGCCAGCTGTTGTGAGTGACTTTATTCACACACCCACATGAAAAGTGCTGAAACTGCTTTACGGTGAGGTTTCAGAAGAGGTAGATGTTTATCAGGCATCTCTGAAAGAGGGTTGACAGGTTCAGCAGAGATAAGAGGAGACGCATGGGGGCTGCACACTCTTGCGCTGTGTGTTTATAGTTTCACACAGACAGAGCTCTTAAACTCAATGTCACACATTTGTGAAGCACAAATTAACAAAAGCGTGCATTAGGATAACAGCATCTCTCATTAACTTCCATATGGTCAAACAGCAAGTAATGGGTAGTGGATAGTAGAGGCGGGTGAGTTCTAACATCATTTAACCAACTTAAAAATGAATTATGGGGTGAAATTATTATTAGCCTACATAAACAGTGGTTTCGTCTAAGGTGACAGTTTTTGGAGATGCTTTTCATAAGCGAATTATATTTTCAATGTTTGACCCTTAGGTTGATCATGGATGTCTGTCTGCTTTTTGAATTTTAATCAAGACACTATTTGGTTTGTTTATGAAGCAGTTTACCTCAATGAAATCTTTTTCTGCTTCAAACAAAGTAGGTGATTTCATGTTTACTGTACTTATGGGGACATAACAATGTAACCAAAAGCTCAGCACAAACATGTAGCATTAGCCTTTGTTGTTTAGCGTATGCATTTGTCCCCCATTATGTTTACATTTGTGAACTACTATATTAAAATAAAGCGGGGTGAGGGTATAAGACATGTTTATAAATTTCTTTCCATGGACATGAAACAGATGTACTAAATTTAAACTTAAGTTTTTAATCCATGAAAAAAGTAAAGACAATGAAGGAACGCCGTTTAAATGGGCTACACTAATCTGTTACATTTATTTTAAGTCGTGTTTTGCCGTTAACATTTGCCTTAGCTTTTTTTTGCATCAGCACGAGAAAAACAAAAGACATTTGATTGTGCTTGTGCATTTTCACTCACTAGTTCATTCATTCTTTTGACGGCTGCCACTCAACGTAACGCCTAATTTATTTCGCTTCATTTGCTACATGTGTTTATGAAAGCGCATCACGGCTGTCAATCAACAGTTACGGATTCAGTAAAGAAGAACAGAAAAAACATCTTCAAACAATACTCTCTCAGATCGGAACCGGACCCGAAATCCGTCTCAGAAGGAGCATGTGAATCAAAGTGTTCACGCTGGAGCCGAGCTGTGACGAATCTCTTGAGTTGCAGTAAATGCATAAAGACAACAGAGGAGTGTTGGGTCGGTAATGGCTTCTGCTGGGAAATTGATTGTGTTAATGCATGACCGTGGGCTCCAACAACAGCAGCGCAACTCCCTCCCTTCACGTTGGACCATAATACAGGCAGCAGAAATATTGTTGTTTAAAAGTTATCAGTTTGAATGAGATCACATAACTCCCAGGCAAAGGTTAGATGAATTTAAGGCACTAAATCTTCCTTGTATATTATAATGCGAACTTCGATCCCTCATCATTACGGGACAGTGGGAGTCTAAAGTGCATCTGTTTCATCCAATGTCAGAAATTAACTGGGACCGATTTTGAGGGGCATTCATGGATACAATGTTCTAGCATACATGTGCTGTCAATTTAAACAAAAACATTCCAATAACACTATTAAAATAGAAAGCGGTGTACAATATTCTTTAAATATATGTAGCCTATCATGAATTGTTTTATTTAAATTTAAAATGTTTTGTAAGCTTATTGCCTATTTGTAATAGTCGGGGAATTTTCCTTTTTCTTTCTTATTTTTTTCAGTCTCAGCGTAATATCTGCCCTATTTTGTTACTTTATATTTTTGTTTCTATTATAATAATTTGGAAAAAACAACAATACAAAAGGAATATATAATTCCCAGAAATAACCCTCTGTATCAACAGGATGTGACAGTAATGCACTGCCTTTTTTCATTAATAATGCTAAAAGCAATACTACTTTCCTCCAGACGTTTGGTCTAATTAAAAAAAAAAAAAAAAAAACTAACAAAAAAAAAACAAGAAAAAAGTTGTAATCAAGATTATAGTCAACTCAAAGTGACAACAAAGTGTAAAAGGGAAAGCAGAAATCCTACCTGAATGTTCTCCAAACGGGCATGTAGACTACAAAACACTCCCCGGTTATATTCCAAAGTGATTCACGGTATTAAATCCAGTGTAGATAGACAGCATGTGTGCAGCTCGGTCCATAAAACCAGAAGATCCCCATGTGTTTGTTTTATCCGAAGCACGCAAAACAATTCCCAGAGCCCGAAGGGCTCGTCCAGCTCGTCCTCGGGATAAAGCTTTGTGATCTTCAAAAGCTCACCGATCAAATAGCACCAAGACCCTCCCTCTCCTGTAGTACCATCCCCCCGTCATTCACCAAACCAAACCAATACAACCCAAACCAAATAAAAACCAACTAAGTAATTACCTCAAGAGATCTACTCTTCAGAATGAAGAACTTTACGCGCGTGCGCCTCTCCACTTATAAACAATCCGTATTTGTGTAAACGGGTGAATAAAAATAGCTCCAGTTCTATTTTTGCGCAGCACCTAGAGTACTTCTGATGTTTTGGAAATCTTTTCCCTGTCGCTTCTTCTCGTTTCCCCCATTTTCTCAACCTCACGCGCTCGCAACGTCACATTTTATCTACAAAATTAACTCACCTCATCTGAATCCGTGATTTTCTTTACGCGATTTGGATCGCAACAACTCTGAGTCAAGCTTGAAGTGTCTCTGTCCGTTCTGAGCGGGGAAAAACAAACTAATGCACGGCAAATGGTGTAACTCGATCCATCCCGAGTCCATCCATCAGCAGAGCCAACCACAGCCTAGCCTAGAAACTGATCCCTCCCCGTTCCCTCTCTCTATCCCTCTCCCTCTCTTTTTTCTCTCTGCTCCCTCTATCCACTCCAGCGCTAGTAGATGTGGTTTTTGGCTGCTTTCCCTTGCTCGGCTGTTTTCTTTTTTTCTCCTGCCAAAGTGCGAGACCTTTATTGTCTGTATGTGTGTACATATTTATGTATATGAAGATATGTATAGAATATTTATTAATGCTTTTGCAATGTAAACACTTTTTAACACACCAATAAAACATTCAGAGTCTGTAGTGTGTGTGTAAGTGAGAGGCCCTCACATCTTGGTGACCCTGAGGGGCCCCCCTCTCTTCCCAATCCCTTCCCCCAGCAGTAAGCTGCTTGTTAAATCTTTTCCACAGAACTGTTTTGGGAAGGGAGGACAGCGAACCACACTCCTTGGAACTGCTCTTTGGAAGGAAATCTTGACTTTCAGCTTGAGGCAAAAAAAAGGAAGGAGCGAACAGAATTTATTTTGACACTGCGCTCCCATGCATTTTCACCGTCAACCTTTTAGAGACATTTTCAATAATGAAAGACACATACTGAAAACATTCGGTTATAAGCTGCACATCAAATGCAGCTGCGATCAAAGTTTTCTCAGCTTATTGTTGGCATATGCATGTCTCCTCAGATAAAACCCCAGCTTGTGGTATATGTGGTATTAATACATTTTGGAGTTGTTTGTTGATCAATTAAATATTAACACAAGCTGCTGTGTGAATTAGTTACACATTCACTGTTCGCTTTATTGTGTACGAGTGTGAACATTAACACGTCCAAGCTGATAGTGAACACAAAGAACGTGGCAGAGTGTTAAAGGATTTGGCAGCTGTGCAGAGACACTGCAGTCAACAGCATTCAGTATTGCGGTTCTTATAAGTGCATAAATGTTGTGAAAATGCACACAAGCATTTAAAAGTCAATATTATCTCTGCTCTCGGCAGTCTGTAGCTCCCTCTCCGCTGCAATTGGAGTAGATATAACGATTAGAACATTAAATGCATGTATAACTGTGGTGGTCCGGCTCAAAATGCTAACGCATCCTGCAGGTAAATGGACAGACAGAAATTGGATGCACAGGTAACAGTTTGAGGATTTGTTCCACTGACCTAGATGGGTTTAATAAATTCACCAGCAAGTCATGACAGAGAAATAGAGCGCATAAAATAAATTGAATAGTGAACATTGAACCTTTTAAGATCTCCCAAAAGGCTTTTTATTGTTCAAAGGTTGCACCTTCAGAGCTCCTTTTAATAATTGAAATCTCAGTTATGTTGTTTCAGAATGTTTGTTTTTTTCCAGACTTTTTTAAAATTGTCTTTTGAGGAATAAAGAGAAACTATTAGGTAAGTTGTTTGTTGTTTACAACATCCAATAGTATCAGCCAGTGGTAGAAATTGTACTAAAAAAAATCATACTCAAGTAAAGGTATCATTACGTGTCTAACAATGTAGTATGAGTAAAAGTATCTGTTGTAAATATTACTCAAAGTATGGGTAAAGAGTAGACCTTTCTAAAGTACTCAAGAGTAGTGAGTATTATTTTGTAAAAAGCTGATGCATTTACATGTAATTTGTGGATGTGTGTAAACGTAACATTCGGTAGTGCATTTAGTTATTGCCCAGCAGGCACACAATGTCATAAGACACCAAAGTTAGATTTAAGTTGTGATGTCAGGTGACCAAAATTCAATGTCTAGTTAGTGTCTAAGAACAATGTTATGTTGATGTCCAATGACGACGTGAAATGATGTCGATATTTGGTTGATTTTAGGTCGTGTTAGAAAGTGATCAAAATTCAAAATCAGGCCAACATCTTAAACCAACATCATATTGACGTCGAATACTGATTTATTCGTAAGGTATGGCAACCAAAATCCAGCGTCTGATAGATGTCATAGTGGTAACGTCCACGTCAGGCTGTAAAGTCAATAGACATTAATATTTGGTTGATTTTAGGTTGGACTTTAGACATTTACGTCGAGCTGATGTTGAGTTCAAACATAATGCAACGTCCCCACGACATTGGGGTACAACTTCAATCTGACGTCATGTTGACATCTTGTGCCTGCTGGGTGTTTAAGGCCATTTCGGTCATCATATAATAAACATCTGTGATATTCTCATTAGTGACATGCATCTAAACAGTCTCTGGGTCAATTTGTGTAACGGTTTTGAACATCTTCTAAAGATTTTAGACACTTTTATTGCTTCCAAACAGTTTGTTGGAATTTTAAATCGTACATGTCTTGAGGTAGTTCAGTATGATGCGATTTACCTTCTATGTGCGATTTGATTGGACACTAATCACAGGGCTGATTTTCCTAATCCCCATAGACAAGAAAAAATAAAGCAGTGACTGCAGGTCTTTTATTAGTGACTACTTTTACTTTTAGAGTAAAAGTACTGACACTGCACTACCAATGTACTTAAGAGAAAGTAAAAGTACACATTTAAAAAAAAACTACTTAGTAAAGTAAAGTTCTGAGAAAACTACTCAATTGCAGAAGTTTGAGTATTTGTAATTAATTACTTTACCCCACTGGTAACAGTCACCATCAATCATTAGTAGTTAAATCATATAAAGTAGTACAGTATTCACATGTTTTAAAACAATTTACTCATGCGACAGTGACAATTATTAAAGCAAACATTACAAATTCTTATAGATAAAATTGCATTAATGAAAATGCCAAAATGTTAAATTAAAAGTTAATGTGGATGGCAGCTTTTCAAGCAAACAATTTCTTAACATATTTTTTAACTGTATTAAATTGTGGGAAATAAGTGGCTTATTCATACATTTGTGCAATCTCATTCAAATGTTTTATAGTCTGGGCTGTAACTAGGCTGTAAAACACCTATAAAGCTGTTTGTAACGATTTGATGTAAAAAAAAAAAAAATTAGTGGGCAATTGTTGCATTTTCATACATACTGCTTATTCCCCAGTGACAGTTATGTTTGCGAGAGTGTTCATGCTTTTTTCAGACTCGCCTTTTTTGGTCAAATTTGACTTTTTTCATTCATATCAATTATCAAAGACTCGTTTACCAAAATATAACAAAGTTAAATCTTCCAGTCAGATGGAGGCTGTTTCTCAATTCCAAGAACGCAGAGAACGGACTTGCGTTTTGTGGAGACCGGTCTTGCCAGGTCACCTTGGAAAAGCGAACTTGTGAGACCGTGAAAACTGAGAATGCGCCCTGTGAGAAATGAGACGCTGCGTTCTTCCTGATGGTCACATGACCTTCCCGTAGTTTTAACGAAAAATATTTAAACATTACAGCGTTCATACAATGATTTATTGTTTTTCCCCTTTTCAATATATTTAACATGCACAAAAAACTTAGAAATATACATTGCACAATGCAAATAAAACATATTTTAATACGAATTTCAACAATAATGTGCTTATGCCTTTATTGAGATTTTCATGTTAATATTTAATTTCACCGTCTCATTTAGGGAAACTCCTAACATAAATAAGTTATGTTACTGAACTCTTAATAATAAACAGGTATACGATCCGGCGCTTCCCACCTCCTTAATTCAGCCGCAATGACTTCTGGGACTTCTCGAGCGAGTTTTGCACTCAAGTCTGCATCCTTTGATATCAAGAAAACATTCGGGAACTTTCACATGTCCTCCGTTCTTGGGGTCTTGAGCTTTGAAACTGAACTTTGACGGTTAATGATGACGTTACATGAAAACACAACGACGCAAGAATTCTGAAGAATGCATAATGAGAAACAGCCAAAGTTGATGACCTTAGCGAGCAATACAATTCATGTGATTAGCAGCTTAAATTAATAATCCCTTACCCTTTATGTACTGTTAGTGATGTTTTCATCCACTCTGGGGGGATTTTGAGTCTTAATTTGGCCATAATGTTTTTTGGGTTTCAGCTAGCAGAATGATTTTTGGTGACAAATCTCATTTATTTATTTTTTTACTTTAAATAAACTCGACAATACACTCTAGGCGAATTTACTATGCTTTTGTTATGTTAGGGATGAAAACATCCACTAAATTAAACTGCTGTAAAATGCATCAAATACAGTGCTCACCATAATTGAGTACACCCTATATTTATGAATATAGGTCATATATTTTGGTGCATTTAAACAAAACAGATTTAATTAATGGATGTATTTATAAACAATGTTTTAGTCACTGAATATCTTTAGAAATTTGAAGATAATACATTTAAATTCATGCAAAACATTGGCGGAAAAATACAAACTACATATTTTCAACACAATTTTAGAATTCTTTTTGTTTCTCTTGAATTTTGTTCTTAAAATTTTTTTTATATACATTTTTTCCCTAACATATCAATTTGGGTGTACTAATTTTGGTCCATTGTCATACGTCATTTTGTTAGATTAGCTCCAGATTTGACTTTAGTACTGACTAACGTATATGCACAAATATAATACTGTAAAGCTTCCTATAAAATATCATTTTAAATGAAAGATTTGTGAGGGGTTTACTCATATATGCTAAGCACTGTAAATATTTGTTTACATTTTTAATGTTAATCAACCTCAGTCCTGATCAAACTGTTAAATTGTTTAGAAAATTAAAGGATTTTAACACTTTAATTGCCAAATTCATGAATGATGTTAGTGATTTCGTAATAATATAAAATTTAATTTAAAAATGACATATTTTCAATACAAAAAGTAATTGTGAACTCGATTTTTTAGACTTAGACATTGTCTTTGATGCATTGTTTTAGATTGATTTGAATTTTTTCTCCCTAATTTACTGTTGGTGGCTGACATTAACTTTCATTATAACCACATTTTTTATTAAAATATTTCCCTGTTGGGAAGAGGTCAAATTTGTAATTTTTGCTGTTGATCATTAGTTGGCACCATTAACCCTTTAGATAGGCCGGTGGAAAAAAAAAAAAAAAAACTTAGTTTCTGGATTGTATAGTATAACAGCAAATTTTAGTGTGTATGTGTGTCTGTGAGAGTGACCTTTGCGCACTTACCTTGATGTGTCTGAGAAAATCTAGATATGCATCTCAGTTCTCAGAACTACATGAAGTAAACAAAAACAAAGATTGTGTATTTATGTACCATCAAATGTGGTTATAATGGTCAATGGGCCAAAAACAGCCACCAACCATGAATTAGGGAGAAAAAAATGAGCATCAAAGCTAACATTATTACTTTCATTATTTTTCACATGTCCAAGACTGTTAAAAGGTTTAAATAAATCCAGTCCACAGTTACTTTATATATTGAAAATACATCATTTTGTGTGTTTTTGTTTTACCAATTCAGAGACATCATTTATGAATTTGGCAATTACAGAGGTAAAATCCGGTAATTTTCTTAGCAATTTAGTAGTTTTGATTATGACTGATGTTAATTAACAGATTTATGCAAAAAAAAAAAAAAAAACTACTAATAAAATAAATATATATATATATATATATATATATATATATATATATATATATATATATATATATATATATATATATATATATATATTTATTTGATGCATTTTTACAGCAGTTTAATTCAGTGGATGTTTTCATCCCTAACATTACAAAAGGGGAGTAAATTTGAACAGTGCATATTAAACAAATCTGAAGAGAAATATTTGAGTCCATATTGAAATCTTTGACTCTTCATTGCAGACTGGGTATTTTGGTAAATCTGAACATGCTGAAACTCCAGTGGAGACATATAAAGGACATCAGCTGGAGACATAGGCTAAGGTCAAAAGGCAAAATCTCAATTTAATTTCATTGATCTTTAGCGTAACTAATTAAATTACTTAAAAAAACAGAACTTAATCTTTTTTCCTTTGACAGTCTTCAAAGAATATCAAAAGGCTCATTATACAATTAAAGGGATAGTTCATCCTAAAAATAAAATAAAATTATCTCATCATTTACTTGCCCTCATGTGGTTTTAAACCTTTATGGGTTTATTTTTATCTGTTGAACACAATTAGAAGATACTTTGAAGAAAGCTGGAACTTATCGACTTCCATAGTAGGAAAAACAAAATACTATGTAAGTCAAATAGTGCCAGCAAAAATATCATGGAAGTCAAAAAGTGCCAGCAATCTGCATTTTCAAAATGTCTTCTATTATGTTCAACAGAAGAAAGAGACAAACAAGTATTGAACAAGTGAATATTATGACAGAATTTCACATTTTTGGGGGGTAAACTATCCCTTTAAATTACACATCATACACTCAAAATTGCAATTATTTACTTCATTAATTCATAGCAGCAAGATAAAATGCATTAAGGGATTTAATAAAGTATTCCTCTAAGTCCAGAGGATTCAGCAGTGGTAAGACCTGACCCTTCCCCCGTACAGTTGCATACATGCATAAACACACTGTTGTGACACACACCTCTCCATTACCACTCACAGTACTGTTCGTTACCATCTGAATGTGTAGCAGGAAAGCTGAACGACTTCTAAACTACTCGCTACTATCTGCAATTGTCTACTGTATTCATGAGATTGACGGCAGAGGGGCAGAGGTGGGCACTCCTGGCCTCTTGAGGGCTCTGCAGGGGGTGCAAGGTGAAGGGTCAGCCAACAGACCTCTGCAGCCCGTCCACTCTCACTGCTCTGCCTGATTTAGTACAGTCCAGCCCCCACAGATGGCACAGAGAGACACACACAGAGAGACAAGGCCGTGGAAGTGCAACACTTGTGTGACAAATGGAGCCCAGACCAGCATCATCCCACAGACATGCTCTTAATCAGACAGTGTGTGTGTGTGTGTGTGTGTCTGTGTGTGTGTGTGTGTGTGTGTGTGTGTGTGTGTGTGTGAGAGGATCTGGAGCCTTTGAGTTCAACTGCTTGACACCCAGACTGCATAACTCGGTCTGTCATATTGTCATGCTGAATTTCTTTTCCACTGTTTAGATAATTCATTTGGACACTCATATTTTCAAAGGAAATGTCTATCAGTATACAAATTTAATTCTTCCAGATAAATTCAATTTCGGAATGAATACTGATATAGTTCTTTAAAGGGGTCATTTTGTGTGTGTGTCATCTCGTAGAAAGCAACATTGATCCATAACCTACGCCGTGCTCAATTCCATCATGGGAAATGCCTTTTTGTCAGGACCTGTTGGTGAAATCGCGTGCGTAAAGGGTGTGT